>NC_053158.1:63816450-64119450 GCF_016835505.1 Polypterus senegalus | reverse complement strand
CAGAAAAGGACTTGCATTTAAATTTTGTTTGACATAAACAGTAACTCCACCTACTTTTCTGTTCGGTCTATCCTTCCTAAAAAATGTGTATCCCTCTATGCTAGACTCATCTCCATCTTTGTTGTTTAGCCAGGTTTTCCTTATCTTTAAAATAGCCTTAATTCTTCTACTCAAGATACCCTTTTCCAATTGTTCCACCTTAGACTACCACTGCTCCTAGATATTTACACATACCTATTCTTTTCAATAGCTCTCCCTGCAGACTAATGTCTGAATCCTGATCATTATTAAACCTCATATATTCTGTCTCTTTCCTGTTTATCTTCAACTCTCTTCCAAAGCCTTTCTCCATGCATACAATGTCTTCTCCGTTTCTTCTTTTTCTGGTGCTACATAATAGCAAAAAGGGAAAATTCATATCCTAGGATGATGTTTACTGTAACTCCTATGAGTAATTATTATGCTTGAAAAATACAGGCCCCAGAAATAGATTGTGAGCTTGAACACAGCAAAAGCCAAAATCAAAAACTAAACAAAACCAGGTATCAATGCCAAAAATGCTATTTAAAATTTATAGGCTTTTAAAGTGTTGCACTGAGGAGTTTTCCGGGGAGTATGGTCAGTGCCAATGTATAAAAAATAGGGTCATATTAAAACAAATGCATAATGATAATAATTATTAAAATATGCCCAGAGACAATAACATAAAAAATAACCATATAAGGAGATTTTCAGACATCTAAAACATTCCCAAAGTATAACTACCCTGAAACAAAATTTATGAAGAGCAAAAAAAGACATTGTCTAAATAATAACTAAAAAAAAAACAATCAACAAGGATAAGCATATACTGTATATGAAAAATATGCTTGCAGATTTTTTAGGTAAGGAAGACAGAAGTTTCAAGATAAGGTAGTCATACTCACTAATCATGGGGCTGGACAGTGGCAATGTGTTACACGTTGGTTAGCACATGTAATTAAGAATTTCCCTGTACTCTGTACTTGTGACAATAATGAACCTATAAAACTTTTACGTTTTACTTATGCATTAGTGTCCTGACAATACAAAAGCCACCTGTCTTTTTGGAATTAAAAGAAGTCTATTGAGAACATTCAGCTTAACAAAACATTCAGCTTAACAAACTCATTAATCCTATTGATTTAACTTCTCTAAAACAACATCAAATTGAGTTTTGAAGGTTCCAGAATTCTTACTGTCTACCACATTACTTGTTAACTTATTCCATGTGTCTATGGTTCTTTGGTAAGGAAATCTTTCAAGATTTTGCATGAAGTGTACCCTTAAATAAGCTTACATCTAAGTTCTTGTGTTTTTGTTGGATAATTTATTTTAAAGTAACAACTGGGATATACAAATTGTTTTCAAAATTTTAAACAATTCCATCATATCACCTCTTAATCTCCATTTTCTTAGCCTAAAATGGTTAACTTGTTGAGTCTTTCCTCATAGCTCATACCTGTGTGTCCCAGTCCAGTTGCTCTTCTCTAGTGTGTTATATACAATTATAACCTTCTTTGACTGGTACTTCACACTAACCTAATATTCAATTAGCCATCTTAATCATTTCTGTGAAATGACAAATAGCAGGGACGTTCTTAGGCATACGCAAACTACACATCCGCGTAGGGCCCCGACCCGGCCCTGACTTAGTTTTTTTTTTTTTTTGTCAGTCTGTGGGCCTGTGGCCTCTGGCATGCACCTGGCACTGCAGCCGTCTTTGCCAGTCCCTCATATTGTGTGTCACGATGCCCTCCTCATCCTAAATTGTATCATTCTGAGTTGAATTCGGAGGGGAAGGGTAGGAGCAGGGGGCAGCAGGCAGGGAATTGGGTCATGTCTGCTGAGCGCAGCTTTTCCAAGCTCAAGCTAATTAAGGATGATTTGAGGATCAGCATGACCCAAGAGCGACTGAATGGTTTGGCATTAATATCAATTGAGCAAGATGTTAGCCAAACCCTTGATTATTCAGAACTGATAAAGGATTTCGCCAGGAAGAAAGTGCAGAAAGTAGATTTCTTAAATAATATGAATTCATAGTTTTCTCAAAATGTCACCTTCAGAGAGGTCAATTAACTGCAGTAACCCATAAAAACAAAGGTTTTTTTCATAAACGGTGACCAGCATATGGGTCTAGTATTGTAATATTTTTTATTAATATTAGCATTAGAGTGACAGACCAAACTACTTCAAAATACTAAGCAACTTCAGACAAAACTGAGGCAAAAGACATCATGAAATTTCTTTTAAATTTAAGCCATTTTATCTATTATTTATTTTCTTATTTTGAAACAAAAATTCACACTGTCCTTTGTGTAAATGAGAGTTAGGTAATGCATGCAGCACTCATAGATAAATACAAAATTGTAGCCATTTATGTTGAGAGCAGACACGTGCACAATCATTTGGCAATGGCTCACATGTAATGATTCCTAATGGAGTCAACAATACAAAGCACCAAGTACAAGAAACATTAAACATTTTGTTGATTTGCTAACAATTCTCAAGAAAAAAAAACATCAAGGGCAACAGAATGTTATGGAAATTCCAAATCATACAGTATGTAGAGTGTGTATAATAAACATGGCAACTATATGCCACTTATCTTTAAAAGGACAGAAAAGAAGACAGTGTGGGCTTGTCAGTACAGGCAGTTAGTATAGGTTAAGATGGACGCAGTTTACTCACACGCCACTATTTCATGAGAAGGAAAGACAAACATTTACATTGTAGTATACAGTATTTTATACCTTGACTTACAAAAAGCTTTTGATAAGCTCCCACCCTCACCCCCACATCAACCTACAAGAAGTAGTGCATTTGGAGCATGGAGTGCAACAGATGGCTGGAAATGTGGTAAGCATAAAAACAAAAAATAGTTGTGAAAAAGTACGTACATTGCATTGAAACATCTTTAAGCAAACAGTGCCTACATATAATGGTGATATTTTTGAAAACATGAAACATAAAATTGACATGGTGTATTCATTCTCATAATCTAAATTAATAAAAATGCAGATCTGTCATGTGGAATACCAAAGTACACCCCTACTTTTATTAATATTTCATCTACATAAAATTTGAATCAGGTGTTCCAGATTAGGTGTCATTGACTAGAATCTCATTAGGGAGTATGCAGGTGGTACCTGACTTATTTAAATCATGGCTATCTAAGGTCTGGCATTCTCTTTGCTATTTATGTGTGTGGTGTCATCATGCCAAGATCAAAAGACCTCTCTAAGGCCCTAGAAAGAAGGTTGTAGAATACTTTCCTATTCCATTGTGAGGAAAATATCCACAAGTGGTGCAGATTTCATGGAACTGCTAAGTTGTTCAGGACTGGCCAGCCCAGTAAATTCATCCCGAGAGCTGTCCGTTTGAGAACCTCAAAATTTCATTGTGGGACCTGCAGGTAATTTATGCAAAAGTCAGTTTCAAATTGCATGTGTCTAAAATCAGAAAGAAACTGCACAAATTTGACATGAATGCAAGGTGTGCAAGATACAGGCCTTTGCATCCCAAAAAGTACATTAGGCCAAGACTACAGTTTGCCATTAAACATACAGGAAAAGAACAGGCCATCTAGAACAATGTGCTCTGGACAGATAGAGTTGTTTGGCTACAGTAACTGTAGACGTATTTGGTACAAACCAAAGACAGAATTTCAGGAGGAGACCCTCTTGCCAACTGTGAAGCATGTTGGTGGAAAAGCTATGGTTTGAGGTTGTTTTGCCGCCTCAGAGCCTGGGCACCTTGAATTCATCAAGCCAACTGTGAACTCTGTGTCATATCAAACTGTTCTCGAGGAGAATGTGAGGCCATCTGTCTGAGACTTAAAGTTGAACCAGAAAGTGACCTTTCTACATGAAAGTGATCTGAAGCACACTAGAAAATACATGAAGGAATGGCTCAAAAAGAAGAAAAGGAGTGTGTTATGGACTGGCCTAGTTAAAGCCCTGATCTGAATCTCATTGAAATGGACAGTGCATGCTACTCTTTTTAAATGCATTCTTCCATTTTGTTTAGAGGGTGGTAAAGACTACCTGCTTTTTCAGCTTGTGTGGGTGACAGTCACGGTAGCAACACGCTAAGATGGGCTGACCAGACTTCCCTATCCCCAGCAATTTCCTTGATACTTTATTGGGAGAATAACTACATATAGCTAGAACATTCAAGTGATATAATCCCTTCAGTGCGTTTTGAGTTTGGTCTATGGTCTTCTTTAAGTGGGCCAGGTTTTACAGGACTCCTTAGGTAGGTGCAAGTTGGTATCCTAACCACATATCCAAAACTGCTCTAATAGCTTTTCATGATCAGGTGAAGCAGTAGGTCTACTCCGATGTTGTACCAAATTGCCGAGTTCTTCACCATGCCACATACAATGAGCCCACTATGCATCACAGAAACCTAATTTCAGCCACTTATATTTGTAATATGATTCATTTAATCACTACCCAGAGCTCATGATCATAAGTGAGGAAGAGGATGTAGAACTATGAGTAAAGTCAACAGCTTGTCCACAGACATAGCTTTCACTGCACTGCCAAGAACTGGTACAACATTGATAAAAGTATTGCTGATGCAATTATTTGTTGGTAAATCTCATAACTACAGTAACTCTATATTCATTTGAGGATAAGATCCTCAGGTATTTGAATTCCTTCACTCGAGGTAACTGCCTACCCTTTACTATCAGGGATCAAGTCAGTCTTTCCTGAGAGAGGACCATGACATCTGATTTGGGGGTGCAGTAAACATTCCTGTTGTAACTGCTTCAGTGTGGGTCTTTTTAATGATTACCTTTGCTTTTTTGCTCTTCCAAATCCATAGACACAAACTAATTCTAAATACTACAATATCAAAGATCTGTCTAACTGATTGGATAGCATGCTTATTTTTTCAGCTCCAAATTACCACAAAAATGTCCTATCTGACCTTATATTATCTAACTCTCTCAGCTTTTCACACAGACCAATGCCATTCTGCCTGCTAATAAATAATCATCTTTAAATAGTCTTGAATACCCTACTGGGGTCCTTTCTAGCCAAGCAGTTCCGGAGGAACCTTCAGACCCGACTATGTCTGATAAGTCCATGCTGCTTCTAAGTTAGGTATCTTAAATGAGTAGTTTAATCAACTCTTCCCACTTGGGCAACACATGCAGCAACTCAATAGGCTTAAAGGCAATGCTTGACCTCCTCCATGTCCTCTCAGTCTTCATACATAAAATAGTTAATATAGTCCAAACCTTCTTAGTTGGAGACCAAGTGTGGCCACCTATCAGCTAAGAGGTCTTCTGGTCACTTGCCTAGTCTAAATCTCTGAAGGGTGACAATGGGTGAATGGCTTAATCTAAATTTAAGGTCCTTCCGCTGCTTTTGTATAGGTAGATGCTGATAGAGTAGGTCTTTGTTAATTTACCCTATTTAAGTGAACCTTCATGTTTTGTGCAAGCTATCATTATTCTTTTTTTAAATAACCACATTTTACTTTTTGGCCTCCTAATTTTTTGATTAGTTTCAGGTAACTGGCATCATACACAGGCCACATTCTATTAATAACACTGTTGGTGTTGCTTCAATATTTCATCATTGAAAAAGAAGAACAACCAGATCATTTTTAATCTGAACAGACACAGGCAGGATATTTACTTGACCTTGAAACATCAGGAGATAGGACCTATGTTTGTCAGTAAATCATCTTGACATCAAGTGAAGATCTTCATAACACAGTGGTGTACAGCTGCAACCATTTTATATGAAAACAAATATTCTAGAATCATAGACAGCTGTTCCTAAAATGCTGTGAATGTGTAATTTAATAATCTCGGATTCTGTGGCCTCACTGGCCACAATGCCCTTCATATTTCGAAATGCTCTTGAGAAAAAGAATGTAAAGATTCATATCAGTGCACAAGATGTAGATGACTGCAAACCTTGGAAAATCAGCTATTTTTAGCTAAAGTAGCTCATTATTTTCATGTAGTCTTATCAGAAAATTGGCATTCCGCATTTAGAGCCGCATCTGGTAAACAGACAAAGTTATACTCCACCCAAAAATAATATTTTATTTACAAATCACTACTGTATGCAGTTTGTAGTGATAGGCGAGAAATGAAAAAAATATGGCATTTGGACCAAATAACTTTCTTTTGTAGGATGATGATGTGTCTTGTATTATGGACAGAATTAGGCATTAATTTACATGTATTGTCATTTCCATTAAAATACATAAGCTTCAATTTTTGTTTATTCTTAACTATTGCAATCTCAGATCATATACCAATTCCACAGTAAGTGAAATATGAACAGGCTATCTTTTCCATCTACTTAAACATACTATATATGTTTCCTTAATGGTAGAAATCCCTCACTGCGTCTAATTCTGCCTCAGAAAATTTAACTAGAAACTTTCAAGGCTTTGGAGCCAATGGCATTCTTCTCTCTATAAATAAAATGCAACAATTTGGGAGAATGTTAGTTGACATAGCTCATCTCGGGGCTTGGGGAAGACCATACACGTTCTCTAATCTTATTTTTGGAATAAATGAGAACAAAGCACCAAATGACTCTTTACAAGCATCTCAAAATAAATAACATTACATTAAACTGAAAACCTTACATTCCCATTTCTATTTTAAATGCCAACACCCCAAACTTGTCAAAAACACTCACCAACCATATTGTCCTCTAAGAAAATCTGATACACAATTTCATCACATTGTGTAGGTTTAGCTATAGCCCAAAAACCACAGCTTAATATACTGTACAAGTCTTTACCCTCTCCTCTTTGTCACTGCTGCTGAACTGCGCTTTGTTTTTTGTTTTTAATTTTATTGATTTTATTGTAATCACTAGCAAAATACACGCGCTTCACAGCGGAGAAGTAGTGTGTTAAAGAAGTTATGAAAAAGGAAACATTTTAAAAATAATGTAACATGATTGTCAATGTAATTGCTTTGTCACCGTTATGAGTGTTGCTGTCATATATATATATATATATATATATATATATATATATATATATATATATATATATATATATATATATATATATATATATATATATATATATATATATATACATATACAGTGGGATGCAAATGTTTGGGCAACCTTGTTAATAGTCATTATTTTCCTGTATAAATCGTTGGTTGTTACGATAAAAAATGTCAGTTAAATATATCATATAGGAGACACACACAGTGATATTTGAGAAGTGAAATGAAGTTTATTGGATTTACAGAAGTTGTGCAATAATTGTTCAAACAAAATCAGGCAGGTGCATAAATTTGGGCACCATTGTCATTTTATTGATTCCAAAACTTTTAGAACTAATTATTGGAACTCAAATTGGCTTGGTAAGCTCAGTGACCCCTGACCTACATACACAGGTGAATCCTATAATGAGAAAGAGTATTTAAGGGGGTCAATTGTAAGTTTCCCTCCTCCTTTAATTTTCTCTGAAGAATAGCAACATGGGGGTCACAAAACAACTCAAAGACAAAGATTGTTCACCATCATGGTTTAGGGGAAGAATACAGAAAGCTGTCCCAGAGATTTAAGCTGTCTGTTGCCACAGTTAGGAACATATTGAGGAAATGGAAGACCACAGGCTCAGTTCAAGTTAAGGCTCGAAATGGCAGACCAAGAAAGATTTCGGATAGACAGAAGCGACGAAAGACCTACAACATCATCTTGCAGCAGATGGAGTCACTGTGCATCGTTCAACCATTTGGCGCACTTTACACAAGGAGATGCTGTATGCGAGAGTGATGCAGAGGAAGCCTTTTCTCCACCCACAGCACAAACAGAGCCGCTTGAGGTATGCTCAAGCACATTTGGACAAGCCAGCTTCATTTTGGAATAAGGTGCTGTGGACTGATGAAACTAAAATTGAGTTATTTGGGCATAACAAGGGGCGTTATGCATGGAGGAAAAAGAACACAGCATTCCAAGAAAAACACCTGCTACCTACAGTAAAATATGGTGGTGGTTCCATCATGCTGTGGGGCTGTGTGGCCAGTGCAGGGACTGGGAATGTTGTGAAAGTTGAGGGACGCATGGATTCTACTCAGTATCAGCAGATTCTGGAGACCAATGTCCAAGAATCAGTGACAAAGCTGACACATACACATATCTATATACAGTGGTGTGAAAAACTATTTGCCCCCTTCCTGATTTCTTATTCTTTTGCATGTTTGTCACACAAAATGTTTTTGATCATCAAACACATTTAACCATTAGTCAAATATAACACAAGTAAACACAAAATGCAGTTTTTAAATGATGGTTTTTATTATTTAGGAGAAAAAATCCAAACCTACATGGCCCTGTGTGAAAAAGTAATTGCCCCCTGAACCTAATAACTGGTTGGGCCACCCTTAGCAGCAATAACTGCAATCAAGCGTTTGTGATAACTTGCAATGAGTCTTTTACAGCGCTCTGGAGGAATTTTGGCCCACTCATCTTTGCAGAATTGTTGTAATTCAGCTTTATTTGAGGGTTTTCTAGCATGAACCGCCTTTTAAGGTCATGCCATAGCATCTCAATTGGATTCAGGTCAGGACTTTGACTAGGCCACTCCAAAGTCTTCATTTTGTTTTTCTTCAGCCATTCAGAGGTGGATTTGCTGGTGTGTTTTGGGTCATTGTCCTGTTGCAGCACCCAAGATCACTTCAGCTTGAAATGACGAACAGATGGCCGGACATTCTCCTTCAGGATTTTTTGGTAGACAGTAGAATTCATGGTTCCATCTATCACAGCAAGCCTTCCAGGTCCTGAAGCAGCAAAACAACTCCAGACCATCACACTACCACCACCATATTTTACTGTTGGTATGATGTTCTTTTTCTGAAATGCTGTGTTCCTTTTACGCCAGATGTAACGGGACATTTGCCTTCCAAAAGTTCAACTTTTGTCTCATCAGTCCACAAGGTATTTTCCCAAAAGTCTTGGTAATCATTGAGATGTTTCTTAGCAAAATTGAGACGAGCCCTAATGTTCTTTTGCTTAACAGTGGTTTATGCCTTGGAAATCTGCCATGCAGGCCATTTTTGCCCAGTCTCTTTCTTATGGTGGAGTCGTGAACACTGACCTTAATTGAGGCAAGTGAGGCCTGCAGTTCTTTAGACATTGTCCTGGGGTCTTTTGTGACCTCTCGGATGAGTCGTCTCTGTGCTCTTGGGGTAATTTTGGTTGGCTGGCCACTCCTGGGAAGGTTCACCACTGTTCCATGTTTTGCCATTTGTGGATAATGGCTCTCACTGTGGTTTGCTGGAGTCCCAAAGCTTTAGAAATGGCTTTATAACCTTTACCAGACTGATAGATCTCAATTACTTCTGTTCTCATTTGTTCCTGAATTTCTTTGGATCTTGGCATGATGTCTAGCTTTTGAGGTGCTTTTGGTCTACTTCTCTGTGTCAGGCAGCTCCTATTTAAGTGATTTCTTGATTGAATCAGGTGTGGCAGTAATCAGGTCTGGGGGTGGCTACAGAAATTGAACTCAGGTGTGATACACCACAGTTAGGTTATTTTTAACAAGGGGCAATTACTTTTTCACACAGGGCCATGTAGGTTTGGATTTTTTCTCCCTAAATAATAAAACCATCATTTAAAAACTGCATTTTGTGTTTACTTGTGTTATATTTGACTAATGGTTAAATGTGTTTGATGATCAGAAACATTTTGTGTGACAAACATGCAAAAGAATAAGAAATCAGGAAGGGGGCAAATAGTTTTTCACACCACTGTATATACTCAGCAAAAAAAGAAACGTCCTCTGACTTTAAACTGTTTTTACTTTCAGTAAACTTAATGTGTAAATATTTGTATCAACACCATAAGACATAAACTAAAAATGTTTCACAATGTGTCCCTGAATGAAGGGAGGCTCAAAAGCAAAAGTACCAGTCAGTATCTGGTGTGGCCACCAGCTGCTTGAAGTACTGGAATGCATCTCCTCCTCATGGACTGGACCAGATTTGTCAGTTCTTGCTGTGAGATGTTACCCCACACAGATGAGCAGGGACCCTGGGCATCTTTCTTTGGGTGTTTTTCACAGTCGGTAGACAAGTGTCTTTAGTGTCCTGTGTTTTTAGAACTGTGACCTTAAATGCCTACTTTCTGTAAGCTGTTAAGGTCTTAACGACCATTCCACTGGTGCATGTTAATTAATTGATTATGGTTAATTGAACATGCATGGAAAACATTGTTTAAACCCTTTAAAATGAAGATCTGTAAAGTTATTTGGATTTTTAAAACATTATTGTTGAAATACACAGTCCTGAAAAAGGGGCGTTTCTTATTTTGCTGAGTGTATATATATATATATATATATATATATATATATATATGCACATACATATACATAAATACATACATACAGATAAATACACACACACATATATACGTATATATATATATATATATATATATATATATATATACACACATATATATATATATATATATATATATATATATATATATATATATATATATACACATATACATATACACACATATACACATATATATATACATATATATATATATATATATATATATATATATATATATATATATATATATATAGCAGAACACATTCGATTCAGCGGGTTAGAAATTGGATGGATATATATATATATATATATATATATATACATATATATACATATATATATATATATATATACACATATATATACATATATATATATATATACATATACATATATATATTATTAAATTGTTGATATGTGAGATTATAAAAAATGAGGCAGTTGAAGGTACAACAGAAATAGAAGAGATATCTAAGAAAGTACAGGAAAGTTGATTGAAGTAGTATGGTCATATGATGAGGAGAGCCAGTGAATATTTGGGCAAAAGAGTGAATGGAATAGAAGTACAGGGGAAGAGAAAGTGAAGGAAGCAAAGTCCTTCACCCGTGAATATTTAGCGGCAGTGTTTCTATTGGATTGCCGCTGACTGACGACCTTATATGGGCAGGCACTAAATTATGTGGGAGGCGTAACTCCGCCTCCCACGGGCATCGAGCAGAATTATAGTATATGGACAAAAAAATAGGTTTCAGTTATGACCATTACGTGTAGAATTTCGAAATGAAACCTGCCCAACTTTTGTAAGTAAGCCGTAAGAAATGAGCCTATTAAATTTCAGCCTTCTACCTACACGGGAAGTTGGAGAATTAGTGATGAGTGAGTCAGCCAGTCAGTGAGTGAGCGAGTCAGTGAGGGCTTTGCCTTTTATTAGTATAGATTCCATACAAATAGATACATTCTTACAAAAAAATAGGATTGAAAACAAATCAACACTCACCCCTGAGAAAGAGAGCATGGCCAACAGAGTAAAACTTAAAAACAGTAAAAATGAATAAATTGATGAGTTTATTAGGCGGATACAGATAAATGGAGAAGAAAAAGAAATGGGGAGAGAATCTACTTCCTCAGTGCTTTAAGAGCTTATTCTAAAATATTATTGATTAGATCCTGCCAGGTTTTGAAAAAGTTATGCACTGATCCTCTAACTGAGAATTAGATTTTTTCCAATTTCAAATAATATAAAACATCAGTTACCCACTGACTTAAAAGAGGAGAGTTAGGATTCTTCCAGTTTAGCAAAATAAGTCTGCGTGCCAATAGTGTAGTGAAAGCAATCACAGTTTGTTTGTCCTTCTCCACTTTAAGCCCATCTGGAAGAACACCAAACACAGCTGTTAGTGGATTAGGAAGGATTATGACACCAAGGCTGTCTGAAAGGTACTTAAAAAAATTTTGTCCAGAATGATGTTAATTTGGTGCAGGCCCAAAACATGTTGACCTAGTGAGGCTGGAGCATGACTGCAGCATTCGCAAGTTGGATCTTGCCCTGGAAACATTTTGGACAATTTAAAGCGAGTCAGATGTGCTCGATATATAATTTTGAGTTGAATAATTGTATGCTTTGCACATATGGAGCTCGAATGAATTCTCTGCATTGCTACCTTCCACTCCTTTTCTGATATGTTGAGTGAGAGATCCTTTTCCCATTGTCCTCTTGGATCTTTGAAAGGGAGGGACTGTAAAATATTTTTATATATTGCAGAAATGCTGTCTGAGTATTCGAGACTGAGCAGTATTTTTTCCAGCACAGAGAAGGTAGGAGATGGGGAAAATCGGGCAGGTTCTGTTTGACAAAGTTTCAGATTTGAAGATAGTGAAAGAAATGTGTTGCTGGAAAATTAAATTTGGAATGTAATTGTTCATAGGATGCAAAGATGTTGTCTATATAAAGATCTCTAAACAATTTAATCCCAAATGTTTTCCAGATATTAAAAACTGCATATGTTTGCAAGGGTTAAAAAAGGTGGTGCTCATGCAGAGGTGTCACAGATAAAAGATTCTCCATCTTAAAATGCTTCCTACATTGGTTCCATATTCGGAGTGAGTGAAGCACAATTGGGTTATTAGTATATTGGTGATAACTTGCATTTATTGGGGCACAAAGCCGGGAATATAGAGAAGTACTGCAGGATTTTATATCTATTGCGGACCAAGCCTGTGTATGTTCATCTATTTGTGTCCATGTTTTTATAGCTTGTATGTTTGCTGCCCAGTAATAAAGTTAGGTGGAGCCATGCCACCTTCTGCCTTAGGTCTTTGTAGAGTAGCTCTTTGGATACATGGATGTTTTAGGTTCCAAATAAATGAGGTTATGGTTGAATGTAATTTCTTAAAGAATGATTTATTGATGTATATTAGAATGTTCTGAAATAAAAAAGAAGCTTAGGAAGGATATTCTTCCAGCTAGAGTGAGATGGAGGGTTGACCATCTATGCAAGTCTTGCTTAATTTTTTCCATACAGATGCTTTTGTTGATAAAGAGCTTTATGTTTACTTGTGATATTTACCCCTAGGTATTTAAACTGATCTGCAATAATAAAAGGGAACGTGTCCAATCTGATATTGTATGCTTGAGAATTCACTGAAAACAGCACACTTTTATTCAAATTAATTCTGAGACCAAAGATCTTTTGAAATTCTGTAAGTGCTGTTAAGACTGCAGCCACATTATTTTGTGGGTCACATATATACAGTACTATTTCATCAGAATATAGAGAAATTTTCTGTTCCAGTCCTTCCCTGATAATTCCCTTTATCTGATAAGCATTGAACTGCCAGTGGTTCAATAGCGAATACTTATTTTTTAGTTTTTAGTAAACTTTTTAACTTAATATAAACGTGGTTTTTAAAACGTAGTTTTATATATATATATTTTGTAGTTTTAGATGCAGGCGAGTCCAATTCTCAATCTACAGATCTTGGGGTCAGTGATGGCAAGAGGTTTCATTTGTGAGCAGTTTACACAAACCTGTGTTCTCTTCCCTTTTATTTTGTTTGCCTCATCAGAGAGGTGGTCAGTCTCAAGCTGAATTTGTCAAATCTATATTCAATCTTCAATGTAAGCAGAAAGTAGTTGGAGTTTAAAATCAGAATAAACTGAAGATTGGCATAATACCATAACCCTGTTTGATCCTGTTTCAGTGGTGAAGTTATCTATTTCTGTCCAACCGCCAAGGATAACTGTAGTAGTCTGGACCCTTAGGCAGCATGAGTATATGGCCAAAACAAACTTAACTATGAGGACAGCCATCAACCTCTCATTACAGAGGGCTATGTCATTTTGCCCTTTGCCTGGAAGAAGAGTAGAGATCATTTTTGCCAAGGCCTGTTAGAGTCTTAAGTGCACCTCAACATTTGTAAAACTAAGACCTCCTCTGAAAGATTTCCCAGGCCAGTTAACTGAGGCTGCAGTAAATCATCACCTTTTGAGAAACTCTAGAAGTTGTTGATCACTTTCCCAACATCAGCAGCCTATTGTTCGAACAGACAACCATTAAACAGGACATTCAGCACTGCCATAAGCTGTGCCAAAATTTCAGGATACTGTGCCAGCAGATATTTCAGAGCTTTGACCTCAAAACGGCGAAAGAACAAAAAAAAGCGAACGCTCTGTAAGATTGTTTTGTGCCACTTCTCTTATGTATGGTTATGAAGCTGGAGTTACTTACACCTGCTACTGGAAAAACACTCTCTCTCTCTGCAATGAAATGTGTTACTGTGGAAACAACGTCTAGCATTTATTCCTCTCTGTATGATATCCTATGTGAACCATTCTCTGCAAATTGCTAAGGCCATAAGAAAAATCCATGTTTTAGTGCCATTAGTGTCATATTTTTCATTTTCAGCATCTTCATGGTGGTGTGACCCCTAAAGACACATAGAATTGTAATTTATAAGCAATGCAAACAAACTGTGAAAACCAATTTACTACAAAAATAATTTTCCAATGCTTGCAAAGTAATAATTTTTTTCAATGTTATACGATAGCTCAGATTTTAAAGCCACCTCTGCCTACTGTAGAGGCACTTCTATTAAATGGTAAAGATGAGAAAGTAATTACAAAGTCATATCCATTCTTACGAGACATTTCAACCTTAAATTTTATAATGTAATGAAGGCATACAAAAAAAAGAAAGCAACTGCCCAAAGAAAATACTTTTCTTTTATCTTTCCTAGATGCCAATTGATACACTTTTAAATCTTATACTGTTATCCCCTCCAAACTCAGACTATTTACAATCTTAATGGAATGGATTTTCTAGTTTTCTCATTCACTGCAGTCTTTAGAGTCAATGTGACTGGAAACACCTTTCTCAATCACCAGTCTTTTTTCATTGCTTATTCACCACCCAATTTAGTTGTTTAATGTTTTAGAATTGGATTATTAGTTGAAACAGAAAAAAAGTCAATGGGGATTAAACCAACTCTTCTACAAAAGATCAGAGGATTTTTGAAAGGAACTATTCTTTTAATTCTCATTGCAGACTTTTGTCTTCTTTTTCTGCTTGCTTTAATTTTTTTTAACCGTTTTGCAAAGGACACAGTGTCTCCATCTAACTGTAATGAGTTGTATTGTTCAATAGGAGTCATATACAGAAAGAAATATAGTCTCAATAACCATGTTTCCCATCAATTATCAATTTATATTACTTTCCTAACAGAACAAATATTATGCTTTGAAAGACACACATAAAGGGTGTAAAATTAAAATGTTGAAACTGCTCAGTGTGTCCAACATTACATGTAATGCACAAATGCAGGTTTTATTTTCAGTTCTTTGAAAGCACTGTTTAACTTAAAACTTAACAAATAGATAGCAGTATATTTCCCATGCTTGTAGTTATGGAACACAAAATATATTTAGTCTCCATGTTAAATACATTCACCTTTTCCACATAACTGCTCAGCCTGCGTATAAATAACCCTCAATTAGGCAGACTATAATGAGTTTGAACATTGCACAATGGCAAGAGCATATTTTGAACAGCAGCTCTGTTGTATTTTCTGCATGAAAGTGTCATGGGTACATCACAGATATGTGAAAGTTGAAAGAACATCCAGTCATCAGAAGTCCTGTGGTCAGAATCACAAAGTTTATGTAAATTATCAACAGAGGCCAACACAGCTTGTGAAGAGAGAGAAAAAGGTGGGCAATAGACTGTCAGCTAACAGTCATGTACACACATCAGGCTAAAAGAGCCATATCAGGACAAAGAACCCATGGTATCTTGAGTCAAGTAAGGTAAAACAAGGACCAAACTATTCATATTCCAATTCAAGGCACTCAAACACTAGCTGGCTTGATGAGTAGGGATTCTTGATGAAAGTGGTAAAAAGCCGAGATGACAATTGAGTTTAAACAATGTAGGTTATGCTGATCATGACAGGTCTTCTCTAATTATAAATAAGATAGTTATTTCAGGTAAGGAAGACATAATTTTTTAGATAAAGTAGTAATACTAACATACACAAGAAAGACTTTTTTCCTAGGATAATAATCCATGCCATAATGGCAAGAAGTGATTCTTAGAAGATGACAGAGAATTCAGTGGATTTCCTCATGACCAAATCTTACTCCAGATACCCATCTGTGATATGAGAAGAAGACATCTACTAGGAGGGACAAACTCACTTTTAGCTACAGTAGACCTCACTAACTAACAGGCACCAAATGTAAATAATGCCATCTAAAATAGTGGTAGCCATGTATAAACAGTACAGTGAAATTGTAACTTGCATGTAAGTTATACATACAACATGTTGCCACTCTCTGGTAATATGATAAAGTGGAATGTATTAAAATACAACATTTCATTCTGATTAAAAGAAAACACAAATCAGCATATTGATCCTCTTGTTTCACAGTAGTAACAAGTAGTTGTACTGCCAAGTGTACAGTGACATTCTTACTTGCACTTATGTATGCTTTGGTTTTCTGGTGATTTAAACTGTCTGTCTCCTAACTGTACAAAAAAGCGTGCAAACAATTACTTATCTTACATGCCTCAATATTAGTATTAGAAGATTTTATGCTTTGTTTACTGTCTAAATATTGTTTCCCGTGACATGTTGATAATGTCAGTATTTGAATGACACATGGCACCTACTATATATTACATGCATGTATGTTTGCTGGGAGAGCTATCACAGTGGATGCCAAGGGATATGCAATGTGAGCAACATAGTAAAAGAACAAAGTTAAACAATGCCAAACATTAAGGAAACTTAAATTTTGCATTTTATTTTGTTCTCTCCAATTAATGACCTTCATGTTTTGTTTTAGAATTTTGATTTTGGTTAAAAGAGTTGTGTCTTGTTAAAATATATTTAAAATCTTTCTAGCTCTGTAACCTAAGTAACATTAGCAATAAACACTATTGTCATTATAAAATTATTATTATGAACCATTTACCTCAGAATTCAGAAACCTGCCTACTAATACCCAGACCCTAAATAAAAAAGACAACCCTGTCACACTCCTAATCAAATAATGAGGTAACTTAAGGAAGCCACTGTGAGATAAACAGTTACTTTAAAAGAGGTCCATAATTCAGTGGCGAAGAGCAGATTAAAAGTACATCATTCAAAATATGAAATTCCCTGCTTAATCAAAAGGGAGGGAAGAACCACCATAAATAACAAAAATCCTAAAAGCCTGCTACAAATTTTTTTAGATGATATTAAACTTACTACGCTAAAAAGTTAAGAATACTTTGTAACTCTGTAAGAAACATAGCCCAAACGAAAGCTTTTCATCCAAATATGAAAAAAATGAATATTTTCCATGCACCATATAATCAAGCAACAGAATTTGTCCTAATTGAAGAAAAAAAAAATGGATAGAGCAAAACATAGTTAGACATGGTTACAAAAACATGCTCGAGTCCACTAGAAAACTATGACAACATACACAATATTTTAGGTAATCATCCAAAACACAGCACTAAGCTATATTGGAGATGCTCAGGAACACAAAGCTAAAAGTCTTTGAAGGGTTTACCTTATGCCACAACATATAAAAGCTCCATAAATAAATATGAGCACAGGATGAATAATTCTTTTCTGCCTCTTTAAAAAGACACCAGAATGCATTCCTTTTTCCTATTTGGCTAGAATGCTGTTATATGTCTTTAAAACATCCCAGTCAATATTTTAAAAGGAAAAATCACTTCATTAAAATTTTTAGATCTTATTTGTCAAAACAGTGCAGTATCATGGATACACAACACCATACATTAAGGGATACACGTCTAACATTACTCTTACAGATTTTTTGCTTTGAATTACAATATAAGAAAAGATGTTCATATTGTAAACAATTACTGCCGTCTACAGAAATTTAAAGTCTGCACGGAATAGTTCTGGATTACATGAATTATTGTATTACACTGTAACCTTATCAATGATTTATGTGTCCTACATAGAGTTGCACTGGCAGGCACTTGTTGACTGAGCCCCATGCTATTACTCTGAATTATTTATTGAGCTTCTGACTGATTTCACAAAAGGCAACTTCTTCCTTCTTTCATTTAAAGTATGTTTTAGGGACTATAATCATATTTAATGGGTGTAGCAGAGAAAAAAAAAAATCACACACAAATAAACACTTTAACAATAATAATGCGATTTCATACTCAAAAGACAAGTGAACATTTTCTTTGGATCAGGTGTACAGTGAAATTAAAGAAAGGAGGTATCCATTACATTTCATTAAAAATGAGGCATTTCATGTCAGTAAAACTTTGATATAAAGGATATTCATATTTAAGACAAATTTTGCAGTCTCACAGTATTACCAAGACAATGGTATACATAAAAAAAACAAAATCCTCAGCCTTCATTTAAAGGTCTGCATTCATGAATTTTAATAGTTTATTTTGTTCCAAAATGCATATTTCAGGCAAGTTAAACGCATAATGACTTCCTTGCTAAATGTCTGCAGAAGGCTAAGTAAAAGTAGATAAACTTCTTACCTATACTTACCTATACTTTTTAATGCCATTGGACTGTGGCTCTTCCCTGCCATGGTCATTTTCCTCAGACATTGTAATCTGGTTAGTATGACCTCTGCTGCAGCTTATGGTCTCTTCTTCAAAGGAATGACTGGTTACGGTCTCAAATCCACTTAAGGAGTGCTCAGAATCAGAGTCTACATTGAAAAAAAGCAAAAACCACTTATGAAGGAAGCTTCTGCTGCAGAAGATCACTTGAATAAAGTGACACCTTCCACTCTACACCACAGTGGGAAATCTGATCGGGGCATATTGTTCTGTTTACAGGCTATGCGTGGTAACTTCCTTGAACAATGTTTGCCCAGCCTCTGAGCAGGTACACCTTCAAAAAGGCTAATTAATGATTTATAAACAGGAAGCATTAGCAAAACCCTTGTGGAGACCTGTTTTGCTGAATAAAGACACATTTTACTTTAAAACAGAAACTGTACAATGAAGAGAACAACTAACTAAATACTTCCTATAAAATATGTGATTGCAATTTCATTTTTGATACTGACATTTTGAAAAATTGCCCAAAGTAAATCTATAATATGAATGTCTCATGTAAACTTGCGGGAAATTCAGGAGTGAAGCTACTAACCAACTACCAACTGTGACACGACAGAAAACACTACTCTCCTAAAAAGCAAAGAATTCTTTTCCATTAACTTGTTCATTGCAATTAATTTTCATTCACAATCAGAATCGCGTCCCTCACTATTAAAGACCTTAATGCATTTTCTGGAATGCTTGCCTCATTTTTAAGAGTTAGCTTATTGTGGAGTCTTTACGATTTACATTTTCAACATATAATTTATATGGAACACAGTGAAGTTGAGCTAGTGGTTTCACTTTCTGTCTTTCAGGAAACAGCTGCAAGGAAAACTAAGTACCATGAAATCTATATCTATATATACAATGTATATATAATTTTAGTTAAAAAGGAACTTAACTCATTTTGTGTGCATCATATAAAAAGCCTTAATTCCATATAGTATACCAAAAACTCCTGGTATGTAAAAAGATTATTTTATATCTTGCAAAATATTTTCCAAAAGTACTCTTAGTCAAAGTGTCATTATTCCCACTTTCAGATGATGCTAAACATTGTTCAGTATTGTCAGGGGTCTTTATTGAAAATGAATTATTCTTTGTGTTACCACAGTGTAAAATCAGGCTACAATGAATATTACTACAAAATCCTTTACAAGAAAATGTCTGTGATGAGCTTCAGCAAAGGCTTAATACAATATTGGCAGAATTATTAAAAAAATATACAGAAGAATGCATTAAGGCAGCTTTATATGAGAAACCACCAGGGGCAGCACCAGCAATTTGAAATCCCACTGTTTCTATACAGATCTGCTTCCCACAGCAAAACATCTGAATTATAATAATCACATCTAAAACCATTAAACACTATATTACTGGCATCACTTGATTAAATGGCTACAATTATAATTATTTTGTTTACACTCAGGTCTCCATGACCACCACACAAAGTTCGCAGTGCATCAAATATGTATAATATGCATAGATTTCAATATTCTTACACTGCTCCATTTCAGCTGAAGGCGTAACAGAGCTGTTCAGGTTTATCAGTTGATAAGCACAGGTAATTTTTCATTAGTTTAACATTAAGTAAGTAATTTTAAAGCAGCATTAAATTACTATAGTGGAAATCAAAGCTGCTACCAGAAAATGTATGTAGCTAGCTAAAGTAATTAAATTACGCTTCCCCTAAATGTACAGAGACAGAATTCATGTTTGCACAGCCAGTTGATGCCCCTTTAGCTAGTGTAAGGAATTTCACAGAACAGTAAAAAATAAAATGAAAGAGAACATTGTTTAAATAAATGAACAAATAATAAAATAAATAAATAAATAGATAACAGAACATTGAAACTATAAAAGCAATCCAAAAGTTTAAAAATATCCTCAAAAAAGCTGTATACTCTTCATTCATCTAGATTTAGGCCTCTGGTTTTTATGAAAACTGCTGTTTATAAACTGTGGCATTGTGTTAACTGAGAATCAGCATTTCTAAATTTGAAGGAAGCACTAATTGTGCTACCACAATACAAAAGGTAATATCTCAAAATATGGTCAAGTAAATTTTCACTGTATTTAGCATTATTTGTTACATTTTTTTTAGTAGAATGAAATTGCTATTAGGAAATTCTAGGAAACTACTTGTTTAAACACAAAAGCACAAACATGTTTTACATTCAGGTGCTGAACAGCATGAAATGTGGCGAGTGTGAAAGATTAGAAAAATACAATGTAAAAAAAGATGTTTTGGTTTATTATTAGGCCAATTGATTTGCAAATAAAAAAAGGAAAGAATTATTACCTTCAAACACTATTTTCGTATATATGCCTGTACCAGAAAGTCAACATCAGTTGGATGAACCCCCCCACCCCTCAATAAAAGCTTGAGTTTCTGTGCATGTGTGTGTCAATCCTGTTACTATGTCTCTGTTATTTGCCAATTGGTATGGGATTTGTAAAAGCAATGCTAAAGTATGGGATGCCAAATATTTGGAATAAAAAATACAATGCATTTTTTTACTACATGCATTATAAAATACATTCCAATAGATGATGCACTACAAACATTAACACTAACAACATTACCCATCTTAGATGGGTTGCACAGCTAGTATAAACTAAAAGCAAAATTAAAAAAAAAACAAAAAAAAAACAACAAAATTTACTGTAAAGATGTGGGTTCAGGTGGCTTAGATAGACTTTATATATATAGAAAAAGTTGCTGGTATTTTGACTTACTGATGTGCTTTCATTCCAATTGTAAAAAATATATGTAAACATTTTATTACACACAACACTTTACACAATAATTTGGGAAGCTTGGCTAAACTTGTTTGCATGAAAGAGTTTTTAAAGTTGTCTAATTTACATAACAGAAATTCATGAGTCTGCATTCCAGGCCAACACAATTTTTTTTTTTTTTTTAAGTTGCAGCCTGTCTTGTTCAGAAAAAGAGAAGCCGGATAAACAAAATGACAATTGGACAATAGCATCTAAAAACAGAAAATAGTAATTGAATATAGTTTACACAATCAAAATAAATCTATTATAAAACCAATCAGTAATCTCATCTGATGGATCTGGAAAAAAAATTCTGATGCTACCTCGGAAGCTGTGTTTTATATGTGGCTGTTTGGGTTCTGGCTAGATATTCCAGTTTCCTTATGAATCCCTAAAACATCTGCATTAGGCTTATTAAAAATACTATAAATGTAGGATGCCACCCTCCGTAACACTGTAATGTCTAAAGGACTCCAAAATAGGTCTAAAAGCACTACCACACATTTATTTGATACTGTAACCACCCAGGGATGCCTGAGATCCTTAAACTTCAGACACATCAATATAACACATGTTGATGTGATAAAAGATATTTATTCACAAAAAGCACCTTTCCACAATCCTCTCTGCAATAATCAGTCACAATAAATCAAAATACTAAGCAATTCTTCCTCCTTTTTCTCCATTTGAGTGTGTTGCCTTCCTTCCTCCCAGTTCTGACTCAACTGAAGTAAGGTAGCAGACTTATGTTGGATTCAGCCATCTGAGTGGCCTTTATAACCCTGGGGTTCTGTTTTCTCTCACACTTTCTTGTTTTGTGGGAGCAAGCACTACTCAACATACTTTAAAGTTATCCAGAGTCCCTTTGCACTGCATCCCTTTTTTTCTATCTTGACGGAGCTCGTTAATCTCAGTTGAGACCTCCAAGACTTAAGGCTCCAATCGGGAACTTGTTCCTTTTATAACACACCCAAATGTCGAAACGAGTGCTGCTTGACTCCCCTCAGCATTGTCAGGGATTGTTTTGCACAGCAGATGGGGGCGATGGAACAACACCCAACTTCTGCAGGTCCATCTATTATATCATTCTGGCTGGGCACAAAGTTATTCCTCCATCCTGCTGGCTAATTTACTTATGTTATTGATGCCCATTCTCCTCCTACAATGCCCATGCCTGATTTGGGAAAAACATTGCAAGATGGCACATTGCTTCTGCCTCACAGTTTCATGAATGTGTGACTGAATCCCCTCCAGTCATGTTTGGTTTGGTGCTTGCATGCTCTCCTTTTGTCATCAAGGGTGGTGTTCTTTGACATCCAAAAGAGTTGTGCGAGCTGAGTAAAGTAGTCTGGGACAGATTTAAGAACCTTTGGCCCTTCAACTGAATTAAAGCAGGTATTAGAAGTAGATGAAAAGATGAGCAACACCAAGCATAAACACTCATATTTGGGAATATAGCACAATGTGAGGGGTTTTGGGTGCTAACATGAATGTATCATGTGATGGATTGGTACTCCACGCATGGCTTCTTTTTGTTTACAGAAAAACTGTCTCCCTGTTTCATTGTCCTGCAAAAAGTAGTCTGGTTGCACCATTTGACTCTAATACAACAGATCTACCATCAGCTCCTGAAATAATCTGTAGTACGTAACAGGCCTGGCTAATGCCTGACTGCATACGGCTGCTGATCTGCTTATTTAACACTAACAAAACAGTTTTTAATAATATACGTAGAGGAAAAAACTAAAATAACAAAATTAAAGCTATTATTCATTTACATAAGTAAATAATTGGAAATTTACTCAGTTTAGAAAAATTAAGTATTAGTTTACTATACTATTTTCATAATTTAAACAGCTGACTATTTTATTATCAAAATACAATTTTGAGTAAAAAACTTGCTATAATTGATTTTTGTAAAGCTTTTTACAAAAAAATTTCAAGTTTGTATTTTTTATCCAAAACAATTTTCAAAATTCAACACATATTTCAGAGGTTGGAAGCGAAATATCTGTTTAATTTCCTTTATTCCAGTTATTCATTAAGCCAACACACATATAGCTATATCTAATAATAAACAGCACATCAGCTGGTGACAAAAAAGAGAGAAAAAACATTTCATGAAATAGTAAATTGCTCATGTTCCTTAATAAAAATAGTACATAATTAAATATAAAGAAACACTCAGGAAATTAACACAGTGATTTTTTTATATAGTATGAATGGTTTTACTGAAAGTGATGTACAAAAAAGCTGCCCATGAAGTTTCAGCTATGGATGGAAACAGGTGTGGAATGATAAGCACTGCTGCAATCCATCACCTGAAATACTGGTTCAGGTTATTGGTTGGATGTCCCCCTATACTATAATTACTAACAATTACAATTGTGCATGTTAGGTGCATGGAATATCATTAGTACTGCCACTCATTTTACATTTACATTTACTTATTTGGTGGACACCTTTATCCAAGGTGACTTACAACATTTGTGATACAATTGGTTACATTTGTTATGGTATTCCAATTGGAGGACAAGCAGGTCAAGTGACTTGCTCATGGTCACACAGTGTCAGTAGTGAGATTTGAACCCACAACCTCAAGGTCTGAAGTCCAAAGCTTTAACCAGTATACCGCACTATTTGTCAACTGTTAGCGGTGCATCCATGGATTATAAAAGCTGCTCATTTCATTCTAGAAGCCGTGGGAAGAAATGGATATATATTCATATACATATACTGTATACAATAAACTGAACTTTCTGGCTTAAACTTAATGCTACTTCTCCTTTTAATTAGTTGATAAAAAAATGTGTTGAGAATAGGAGAAGCCATTTTACAAATATGCAAGTCGAAAACTATACTGTTAACAAAACAAACTAATAAGCTTTACTCCTGGTTGAGTCAAACTCAACTAACAATAAACTACGGTTTCCTGTGGTAATTCTTGAATTGCTACCATGTCTGACACTCCCTGATGATTGCAAGATCTTAAGGACAGTTGTCCTCTTTTGTACTGGTTACATCTGACTACAGCTACACAAGGCTGTTTAGTATTAACCACGTTTGTTATCAGTTCTTTCATTTTTAGGATCTCCTCTCCTAACAGATGTACAAAGATGAGAGAATAGAATAGCTCATTATTTTAGTGCCTGTTACATAAAGGAATTTATCATTTCTAATAATTAGCAAACAAAGTAAGGCCATCAAGTATATCTCTTATATTAAAAAAATGCTACTATAGCATAAAAAAAATACCTAACATGAACAGCCAGCTACATTTTGTCTTTTCTTGACCTTTTGAATCATCTGCTTTTCACAGAATTAAGTGTTCCAACATTTTTACTTCATGTTTTGAATATTCAACATATCAGAAAATACCTGTACTGAGCTTAGCTACTGGCCACAGGCACCAATATGTGATATATATTTATGTACCACAACAAGTCCTTGAAAGAGAGAGAGAGATTAAATCTCTCAAACATGAATGCAATCAATAAAACCATGGCTATTTAAAGGACACAAAAAATTTAATAAAACCTTTAAATCAGTACTAATTCAATTTTTAAATTTCCTCTCAACAGAACGAAATAGATTTGAATTACTTTAATCACATAGAATCAATATATATCTTTCCATTCTTGCACTACTTTCTGCTGCAGTGAAATGGCTTTTTCTTGTATTTGTGTTTATGTTATAGTATACCAGTAAGCAAGAGTTAAAACACTGTTTATTAGGAAATTAAATGCAATAAATTTAAGCAAACTCATTATGATAACAGATGATATATTTTGCCGGGGCACACGCTCCCTGGAAAATAGTTTCTTTTATCTTGTAGCTAATTTTTAGGCCAAAAAACACGTATATACACTTTAAAAGTGACAGTAAAATGCAAAAAACTCTTGAATACCTGAGGGAAAATAGCATGACTTTTAATGCTGATTTAACTTTTTGAAATAATGATAATTTTTTAAGGCACAAAATGTCAGAACATCATCAGAACAAGCGTGTTTGATACAATAGGAACATGGACAAGTTCTGTTGCTAAAGTCTTGTAGCTTCAGATATGTCCAGGTGAGTGGTGTTTTCAGCATGAAATTTCTGGTGGGTCGTATAGATCTGTTAGAAGGGATGGAGCCACCTAGAGAATGTGATGTGTGTAAATGAATGGCAGAGATGATCAAATACCCAGAAGACAATAACCTGTTTAAATCCATTGGCCTGGGGACCTGGCTTCTGCCAACCCTTGTGAAGGATTGTGTATTAGAGAAACACATGGACGAAAGCGAGTGTAGATGGTGCTGCCTCTGAGCACAAGTGAGCAATGAGAGGAAAAAGTCATTGGTATAAATACTATAAGAAAAATGTAATAAGAGATGCATCAAACAAGTCATGGAAGATGAGAATAGTGGCAGCAAAGTTGGAGGGCAGCAAAGGAAAGAGATGGCCTCCAGTGAACCTCACATGAAGAGAGAGACACTGAATTTCATAATGCATTAGGCTACCAAGACCAGTAAAGATAAAATGTCAACTGAACAATATCACAAAAAAACTCACACAAAATGAAGATCTATTAACATGGTCAACATATAGTACAACCACTATTAAAATATATCAACATCAAACAGTCAACACGAAAAGTAATCAACAATATTCTCAGTAATGAGGATGACTATTTTAGTGAGATCTCCAAGTTCATGTACCCTTCATGGAACTAGGGATCTAGCCTTCAAGTCCCAAGGTGGAAGTGAAAAGTTCAAACTAAATATGTGAACACATGAGAAAAGTTATGTCTAGAAAACTACAGGGTAGAGGGGCCAGGCACAAAGAAAAGGGGTAATAAAAAAAATACTAATGAGATATTTAAGGCATACAGCTTTGCCGTAAACATAGAAGCAACATTTTTTAAGCTAAAGAGTTACCTTTCAACTTCAAAAAAGTTTCACTACAAATATACAGTATATGTTGGTATGAAGCCAACCAAAAACACTTTAAACTCTGCACAGAAGAAAAATCTTAAAATTTACTGGTCCCACATTCTATTGTAAGTGATACTAACTAGCATATGATATCACTGGTGGAGAGCCAATGCATGCATCACACAGTGGGTGAAAAGCAAATAAAAGTTTAAAAAGTTTAAATTGACAAAGAAAAAAAAGCATTCATCTCATTCACTATTAATAAAAAATAAATTATGGAGCACTTTAAGAATTACTGTGACCATTACTTTAAAACTAAAAGAAGTCTCAGATATTTGTGTCCTTAACAGACCTGACAGTTTAGAAATGAAAAACTTTCTGAAGAGGTTTGCATCAGGCAGAAAATCTCCTTCAAAATGATAATGGATGTGCCTTTATGAAATAAACATTTTTGAATGTTTCACCACCATTGTTACAAATTACCTGCAAAAGTCACTTATAAAATACCCCATCAAGCTTTGGTATTTGTCCCATACAGTACAAAGACCTCAGCCATTGTCCATAGTTACTTTTCTCACTCCCCCCTTCTGATAAACAGTACAGGGCAATTGTCACTTGCACCAATAAGGTTGATGAACATAAGAACACATATTGTAACATAACAAACAGAATGTGTATAACACTTGCCAATAAATATTGTATATACTGTATACCAGTTTGGGTGGCACGGTGGGTAGCGCTGCTGCCTCACAGTTAGGAGACCCAGATTCACTTCCCGGGTCCTCTCTGCGTGGGGTTTGCATGTTCTCACCGTGTCTGCGTGGGTTTCCTCTGGTTCCCTCCCATAGTCCAAAGACATGCAGGTTAGGTGCATTGGCGATTCTAAATTGTCCCTGGTGTGTGCTTGGTGTGTGGGTGTGCATGCTGTGTGGTGGGCTGGTGCCCTGCCCGGGATTTGTTTCCTGCCTTGCACCCTGTGTTGGCTGGGATTGGCTCGAGCAGACCCCTTTGACCCAGGACCGAGGTTGGGAAACACTGTTGTATGCTACATGCTAACTTCTAAATACTTTCTTTAAATTGAATTTTAACTGTTTTGAAGGGAAATGCAACTACAAATTTCATTAAACTATATACACATTAAAATAAATGTGACTTTTAAAATTATGAGAAATAGCTGAAATTTCAAGTTACATATATCTACTGTATTTTCCCTTTAACTGGATACGCATGCAAAGGTCTTACAAAACATGCTTAGCAGTCAGTTAAAAATATTCTGGTTTCTACCATTTATTAAGATAAGGCAATAACTCAAGAATATACTGTATGTTTGCCTATCATCTATTCACTCATCAGCATTTGTATTTTCAAATTAAAAAAATGTACCTGATAGAGTTGAGGGGATAAATTGGATATGGGCTCAAATTCTAGCTTTGATTAAACTGATAAGGTCTAGTTCTTAAGCCTTTTTTTCCTCCAACATAGTACAAGGCTTCCACCATTCACCTAATCTTTATCAATTGTTTTTAAACTTCCTCCAATCTATCTGCAAAATAATGTGGAATTTCAGAGCAAAAAGGTTCCTTATATACAGTTAATATTGATCAGAATGTATTTGCTTTATCAAGCTTTTTAAAAAAATGGATGACTTACAGTATATAAGCTTTTTAGATTTGCACAAATTCAAATAAAAGTATACTGTTGGGATAGGTACAGACTTCCCAAGACCCTAAACTTGAATTTAACTGATGTGGAGTAAAGCAGTGAACTGCTTCCTTACTCTTAATAAATTATACGGCTTTTTTTTAATATGATATACTTTATTAATCCCCAAGGGAAAATTGCCTCTTGCATGATCATTGTACAGCAATCCAGAGCAATTTTTACATTAAGGACCTTGGAGTTGGATTCATTCTGGGAAGAACAGGATTTGAACCAGCAACCTCCAGATACCACCACAAATCCTTAGCCTCAGAGCCACCACTCTGTAACTGATGTTACAATTACTAAAGTCTATAGGGACTAATTCAAACATAAATTTTGTTTTAACTGCACAAAAACAAGCTCAAAAAAATCCCAGTAAAAGCAATTACTCTTTAAAAGTTTCAATTATTTTTTCAATGCATTCTATATAAATAAAGTAAAACTTTTAAGATTTCAGATTAAATTGTTTATTTGTTAAAGAAAACAAAAACAAAAGGAGAAAGGCACTACCAAACCCTTAGCTGTTCTGCTAAATCTGTCCTTTTGAAGGGTCTCAGGGGCCATGCTCACCCAAGCAGGTTGCCAGGCCACACACACATATACACTTAAATTCCTAAACAGTTAAATAGTTGATTTTTTTTTTTCATCGTTCTAACAAGTATGATTAAATTTTATTACCAGTCTGGTTAGTTGGTACTGGTGAAAACTCGGTGTTACAGCAGTATATCCAAAATTGTCAATCTAGATTATTGGTAATTACAAATTATATAGCATTATTTTTGAAAATTTACCACAGGATGTTAAAAAAAATGCCTGAAAATGTCTCCAGTGATTTCAATTACAGATGAAATTGGAAAAGCCTCTGCCACTCAATCTATTATTGCAGCAGACAAACCGAAACAAGCTAACATGAACACACAACTTATGGTATTTCCATACTGAGCTCTCCATACTGAGCCCACCTTTTCAATATAGTGCTTAACTGTTTAGCTCTACAGTATCACTGCCCTTGGTTTACTTTATTTCAATAATGTTGATGTCAATAAAATTTAGTTATGTGCACCAAAACCCACGATTATTAACTTTATTTTGGAAATTCACACTGAATACAACCCACACATAGGAATGCAAATGCATGGATTAGGATTGGGTTTGAACAACAGGCCTGTGTACAGCTACTAAGTGGCAAACTTTTGGTATTTCGGTTTCTAGGCTAATACACTGTGCTGACTTATAATAGAAAAATAATCCAGTACCAGTTTGTTTGCTCTTTTGGAAGCACCAATACCCCGAATTAATAAAGTTACACCAAAAATCTGTAAATTCCGAATGGACTGTATATTTGGTATCAATACTGATAACATACTGTATTATCTTATAGTTATTACTGTCCAAATTGCACATTTAAAGACAAATCAAATGTTTCCACCATCAATGAAATATTATGTTATCATTTAAAGTGGCCTTGACTGTATTTGTTTAACTTGCCAACTAATTTTGCTTATATGCTAAAATGCAATTCTGCCTTCTTACCACACTAGAAATAAAAGAATTTACTTAATATTAGAGTGTCTGGTAATTTATCTTATTATAGCTTTAGAGAGCAGAAAGAGACAGTTAAAATGGAAAAATAAAATTACATGAAAAACAGAATATTATGTATAGTCATCTAGCTAAAAAAACAACCTATATGCATTTATATGGGATACTGTACATACCAGAGCCAGCTTAAGTTTCTTTCTCTTTCATTAAGAAACTTAAACCATAAAGTAGGTAATATAGCCATTACTTTACATTAATCCATTCTTGTTTAATGTGCAGCAAAAATTCAAAGCAATCTTTACACTGCTGGTGTTGTTCATTTGCTTTATAATTCAGATTCACTAATCATCCTCTTTTAACTGTAATTATTCTTGTTACAGTTTATATCACTACCCTCCAATAAATAAATTAATTCATTAATTATATTCCAGTTTGAAGCTTTTGAATCAGTGGAACTAGAACTGTTAACACACATTGAAAAACATTACAAGAAAAGTGAAGGCTGAACCTACTAAAGGTTTTCTGCTTCCATTTTAAATTCCCATGTTGTTTGGAAATGGCCATAGAACAGTGTAGAAATGAGGTTAGCATGGAGTCTGCACATGTGTGGATACACGCCAATTGCCATCAGGCAGTCAGCCTCAGAAGTATAGTTACTATAGCTACTGAAGCACACAGCACACCCATGACTGTTTGCTCTGAGCATTCAGCAGCCATTGTCACGATAAGTCAGACATTTACATGTTTAAATACCTACATCAAAAACTTCCTGTTTTGTAGACTTTATTAAGATTTCACTAACTAATGCCAGTTTCAAATATAAAATTAAATGTGCTTTACAAATTTACAAATATTGTATCTTGTCTCAGTAAACACCTTCTTATAACAAAGTATAAACAGTATCTGAATAAACAAACTCTGTGGACTGCTTACTCTGTAGTGTGTGTAGGGTCTCCTAAGAAAATCCTAAGCATAAAGGTATGATGCCATGTTTATGAAAAGAAAAAAAAATGTCTAACAACAAAAAGGGATTAATTTATCCAGCTAAAATTTACTACTGCCAATTCAGGCACTCTGGTTTTCTAAGTAGCCTTCTTCACAAAGCCAACTGGTTTTATTTAATTAATTAATATATTAAGTTATTCATTATAATTACTGGGCATTGTTTTGAAATTAAAAGGACAAAATACTACACTTTCTGAACTACCTGACATAATTCAGATTAAAGCAGATATTGGCTTAGGATGTCCTTTGAAACTGAAAATATGAGCTATGCTACTGTATTTTCAAATAAACATTCACGAGTCTACCTTCATGATAAATTCATCCTTCTAAACATGTTGGAATTTTCACACTAGATTCTGTTAGCAGTTAGCAAAACTAAATACTTACATCATATCATACTTTGCCTTTTCGAAGGTTTAATTAGTTCAGTTAAACTGCAAATATACTAATATAAACCCATTATTGCAGGTTTAGGAACTTTTTTTATTTGATAGAAATAAATTTGACAAGAACTTCTAGGAACATCATTTTTGTGTTTGCATTTTAAAAAGGTATCAAACATCCTCTGATTTAAACATAGTAAATAAACCATGTTCTCCCTCCAACCTTCAAAAACATGCAGGTTATTATTATTTTTCTTCCTCTCTACCCTCACTGAATTTTAATTCAGGTGAGGCAATCTATCTTCAACCATTGATTTTTTTTTATTGCACGGTTTGACCCAGGGGGAATGGGGCTTGATTCTACTTTCAATACTGAAGGCCACAGGCCAGGAAGCAATTAGATAAGAGAGGATGCCTGTCCACCTCAAACAGAGGAGTATAACAGAAAGCACTTCAATTTGTCATTAGCATCCACTGTATGTGAACTGAAAATCATTTATTGCTATATACACACATATATACATATATATGTACCCGCAAGACTAGAGAGATTGGCCACAGAGCGTCTCGCGGGGACCTTAAACAGGAAACTTTGTGCCAAGAGATTAACCCAGAACGGTCTCGCGATGACGTAGAACATGAGATTCTTGCAAGACACGTCCTACTTACAAATAAATAAGAGCAAGGGAAGCAGGAACACACTCAGACGTGTCTTGGCTTTGATCCAGGGCTCTCAGGGCATATAAAGCGTATAGGGACAATACGTTATAAATGAAACGTAGATGACTAAGTGAAGAAGAAAGCAGCGCAGAGAAAAGAGACGCAGAGGTGCAAATTCAGAAAATAAGGAAAGTAATTATCAGCTCGAAACAAGTGGAATTGAAAAAAAACAAGTCCAATCCGGACGTTGGCCCTATACACATGCAGAGCGAGTTAGACATTATGAAAGCAGTGGAATTCGAAAGGCTCAAAAATACACCTGTGGAGAAAGTTAAAGAACATGAAAGTAGGAAAATTAGAAAATATAAAAGAAAAGAAAGTAAAGATCGCAGGAGTGCAAACAAACGGAAAATATTATGCGAAAAAGAGAAAATAATCACCACGGACCAGGGGCCTCATGTATAACGCCATGCGTGGAATTCTCACTATAACATGGCGTAAGCACAAAAGCCGAAATGTGCTTACGCACAGAAAAATCCAGATGCAGGAATCTGTGCGTACTTCAACTTCCATGTTTTTCTGCTACATAAATCCCGGTCAGCGTGAAAACTAACGCACGTGCACACGCCTTCTGTCCCGCCCCAACTCCTCCCAGAATTATGCCTCTTTGAATATGCAAATCAATATAAATAGCCCTTAAGCTCAGCCTCCTGTAAAAAGACAATGGGAAAAGCACCGGGGAAAATATAAGAATTTCATCGAATACCAAGTGGAGGCAAAGGAAAAACATACTATTTGTTTAATTAAACTGTGGTATAATCAACAAAAGTAAGTTGATCGAGTGACATAGCGTGTTGGAGAAACTTGCAAGCTCAAGTTCACAAAGTCACACAATGCCAAAATAAAAAAGAAGTCACATATCAAAGTCGCCGTGAAAAGCCAAGTTGTAGCCCACTGTCTGAGTATCATATGAAAGCTTATTAGGGTACTGACAAAAATAAATTGGCACACAGTGGGGAAAAAAGCACGAAATGTCAACTTCAATCATGTAGTTTATTTTGTCATTAAAGTAGAACTTCATAAACGTCATCTTAAAATCATTTAATTAACCAGTTTCTCAAATCACATTGTAGTTAAAGTAGCACGTTAAATGCTTTCTTTTGTAGGTGATCTTCTATGTGCTCTGTGTGTGAATCACTACTTGCTTCTTAAACTGGCTCTCTTCCTCCGACTGGACACAGAATCTATTACATTCGTGATATTACATTTCTATGAATAACTAAAATACTGAGATGTATACGTGGTATCATTTTCATGATGATAGGAGTTAGAGCACGTTATTAAACATGGGTTTCACAGCGCAGTGATAGTGTGCGATCTTCGATGAAATGATTTACTTCAGTAGTACTAATGGGCGGCTCTAGGCAGAGAAAGAATTGGTGGCCCCTTCGCCCACCAATGTCAATATGGTATCTTATGCACAGTGGATGGCCACGTCCATTGTGGACAATGCATAGCCGCCTCATGCTCATGACACAAGCGTTTAACTTTTGTCGAAATTTGCCGCTGCGTTTTTAGCTGTGTCGTTATTTTCTCTTTCTGTTTTATATTCAATATATATTTACGTGGCCGCCCCTGCTGTCCTTGCTTTTCTTTCTCCAAGTAACCGATCGCCACACAATCAGCTCTGTAATAGATGTTCAGCTATCTGTAAGCTTAGCGCGCCGATTATTCAAAACATTTAAGGAACATTGAACTCTCTTCGTAGTACATGTTTAATTATTCTATCCTTCACGCCAGTCCCAGTGAAGAATATGGATTATTGAAATTAAGTTAAAGTTTTACCTGTATAATACAGGGTGGGCCATTTATATGGATACACCTTAATAAAATGGGAATGGTTGGTGATATTAACATCCTGTTTGTGGCACATTAGTATATGTGAGGGGGGAAACTTTTCAAGATGGGTGGTGACCATGGTGGCCATTTGGAAGTCGGCCATTTTGGATCCAACTTTTGTTTTTTCAATAGGAAGAGGGTCATGTGACACATCAAACTTATTGGGAATTTCACAAGAAAAACAATGGTGTGCTTGGTTTTAACGTAACTTTATTCTTTCATGAGTTATTTACAAGTTTCTGACCACTTATAAAATGTATTCAATGTGCTGCCCATTGTGTTGGATTTACAAGTTTATCTTTGTTTACAGCCATTGACATGTTGCAGAGGTTAACACGTGAGGAGCGGATAGAAATTGTGTTGATGCCTGGTGAACGCAGTAACCGGGTCATGGCAACAGATTTCAATGCAAGACACCCTACGAGACCACCCATCTCCCATGCTACAGTTAGCAAACTGCTTGCTAAGTTTCGTGAAACTGGTTCAGTGTTGGATTTGCCAAAATGTGGACGCATGAAAACTGTCACTAATGAAGAAACATCAGTGGCTGTCCTAGCTTCATTCAGCAAGAGCCAACTGTGTAGCACTCGCCGCATGTCACTGGAGAGTGGCATTAGTCGAACATCCCTTCGGCGGATATTAGCTACTCACAAATGGCACCCTTACAAACTCCAGCTACTGCAGCATCTCAACGAGGATGACCCAGATCGGCGCACTGAATTTGCAGAATGGGCAAAACAAAAATTGGAACAGGACCCTCAGTTTACAGAAGATTTTGTTCAGTGATGAGGCAAACTTTTATGTGAATGGTGAAGTTAACAAACAAAACCACCGCTATTGGTCTGACACTAACCCACATTGGATAGATCCCTCCAAGACTGTTGGAACAAAAAAATTGATGGTATGGTGTGGTGTATGGGGTACAAAGATAGTGGGGCCATTCTTCATCAATGGAAACCTCAAGGACACTGGATATGCGAAATTGCTACATGATGATGTGTTTCCCTCTTTATGCACTGAAGCTGGCACGTTCCCCGAGTTTTTCCTGCAAGATGGTGCACCACCATATTATGGGTGTCAAGTCCGAGCATTCCTAGATGAACAGTTTCCTGGAAAGTGGATTGGTCGTCGTGGGCCAGTTGAATGGCCCCAAGGTCTCCGATCTGACCCCTTAGACTTTTATCTTTGGGGTCATCTGAAGGCAATTGTCTATGCTGTGAAGATACGAGATGTGCAGCACCTGAAACTACGGATACTGGAAGCCTGTGCTAGCATTTCTCCTGCGGTGTTGCTATCAGTGTGTGAGTGGGAGAAGAGGGTTACATTGACAATCCAACACAATGGGCAGCACATTGAACACATTTTATAAGTGGTCAGAAACTTGTAAATAACTCATGAAAGAATAAAGTTACGTTAAAACCAAGCACACCATTGTTTTTCTTGTGAAATTCCCAATAAGTTTGATGTGTCACATGACCCTCTTCCTATTGAAAAAACAAAAGTTGGATCCAAAATGGCCGACTTCCAAATGGCCACCATGGTCACCACCCATCTTGAAAAGTTTCCCCCCTCACATATACTAATGTGCCACAAACAGGAAGTTAATATCACCAACCATTCCCATTTTATTAAGGTGTATCCATATAAATGGCCCACCCTGTATAATAAACATATTTTGCTGCATTTCATCTTAAAAATGATATTGTCATCATATGTAAATACGCGCTTTATAAAGTGGCGCAGGTTGTGCAATATTATAACTGTAGTGCAAGTTTACAGTGAGGCAATTGTACTTATAAGTAAAAACAGTTCTACAAGGAGCAATTGATTGAGTGCATTTATAGTTCTTGGGATGAAACTGTTTCTGAACCGTGAGATCTGTACAGGAAAGGCTTTGAAACGTTTTGCGGTGGCTGAGGTAGCGTGTGCTTGATTCTGTATCCAGATAATTCTCTTTCCGATCAGCTGCTGCTGTGATTCACACTCAGATACAGTGATATAAATACTCCGAGTGGTGCAGTGAGAGTAATATGGAAAAAGATGATCCGCTGTGGCAACCCTAACGGGAGCAGCTGAAAGAAGAAGAAGGTGCAGTGAGAGTAACAACGCTAAAGCAGTTATGGTATTTGGAATACTATGGCTATTCCCTGGATCATTATATTGTTACAAGTTAATTACAATCAGATGCATTACAATAATAAACAATATATGGTTAGTTTCAGTGTACAGTATTTATAAAGCTGCGCCAGGAAAATAAGGAGTAACCATACAGGAACAGTAGCACTGCTTTAACGCTGGGTGCCGCCAGTCTGCAAAACCGACCGGAGAACTTGCGGACGACAAGGTATGAGGTACCGTGGAAAAGTGCGTGGCTTTACACCAAGTGTCGGTTTTATACATCTCGATTTGAACGTGGAAAAGTTCTTACGCAACATTTCTGTGCATATGCACCGTTTATACATTAGGACCCAGAAGCAGGATAAAGCGAGGTCAGAAATAAAAGACAAAGTAAAACGTCATAAAAAGGTTAAAAAACAAGGGGGTCAAACACATGCAGAGCAGATTAGAGATAATGAAAACTGGAATTCAAAAGACTCAAAAAAAACATAGGCGCAAAATACATGCAGAGCAGGATACAGAATATGAAAGAAGAAGAAAATGACAGTGTCAATAAAAAGAGAGTAAACATTGCATTAGTGCAAAGAAAGATAAATTATTACTCTGAGAAATAACGAAAAGGCGAATAGAGATCGAACATATGGACATGGGTGATATGTCAGAAGTATGTAAATATTGTAAGGCTTTGAAGTTTAAGTCAAGAGAATTTCAAAAACAGAGTTTACCTTCCATGTATTTATTGGTTACTTTGCAAAAAAAAATTATTAACTGCTGATGATGTAGATCATATTGTCTGTGCAGAACTTCCAAACAGAGAAAACTATCCTGAATTATGGTACAAAGTTATTAAACACATGTCTCACTGACACATTAAAAAGATTCAGCACATTGGGACTTGAAAGATTCCAAATATTGTTTTTACAGAAGTTCTGAAATAAAAGTGAAACTAATGAAATAGCAACAATTCAAAGAAAAAAAGTGTGTATCCGGAAAAACAAAAACGGGGTTGGCGAGTGAAGCCACACACATACAGTATATATATATATATATATATATATATACACATACATACATACATACATACAGTATATATATATACACATACATATATATATATACATACAGTATATATATATATATATATATATATATATATATATATATATATATATATATATATATATATATATATAATATATATATATACACACACACACACACGCATACATACATACATAACCATTATGCCTAGGTTAGCAGGAAATTTAAAATTATTTGAAAAACAAAAGATCATCATGTAAAGTTATTTGTGAATTTGTACATCATCTCACTTTTGCATTTTCTGTAAAACAGAAGTTCTAGACACAAAGCTACAACTACTACTGTTGTTTCTGATACAAAAAATTTGTATTGTCAACCACTTAAAGAAATGGGGCTTATAAAAGGGAAAAAAATTGTGACTGTTTCTGTTACTTGTGACATTTTACACTATAGAGGTGGCTTTTATTGTGTACAGGTAAAAGTACAGGCTTCAATAATCAACATTTCACACCATAATGTTTACCTGTTCAGTCATGTAGTAAAGTATCAAATAAGACAAGACAAACAAGAAAGAATAGCAAAAAGCATTTCAAAAAATCCAAACACTAATAATCAGTAACTCCTTAAGAACACATAGGAATTGTAGTCTGTACAGTAAATGACAGTTTATGTGTAGTTTTGGGTTATTGCAGACCAGAATGGGGAAAAAGCAGTTTCTGCCTCTGTTTCTCCATGTTGGTCTCAGAAAGGACTGTCAACGACCCTCTGTAATTCAGACTATTTCAACCCCCAAACATTGCTGGCCACAAAAAATAAACCCTTGTTTTAAACATCTTGGTCTTACCCAGGAAGATCCCCTTGTACAGTATATCATATATTTTCTCTGCGATAACTATATAGTCCTGGAGGATATATTCACACTCCTCAACTGTGTCAGGAAATTAACGGTAGACAATTTACTGACATGTGCTGAAGATTTATTAATGCTCTAACTGACATTTAACCTTCTGGGACGTGCAGCCTCCAGGAACTAAAACTGCTGAACATCACTAACTGCTTATGGTAAATGTTCCTTTTAAGTCAATTTGCAGATCATTTCTCTTTTCATATTTGGCTGAAAGTAATGCCCTTTACTTCGAAATGTATTGTTTGCGATAGTAAGGAGTGCAGTGTCAACTGCAAAACTGTTTGCTATACCGATGTCTTTGCAACTCAGGTTGTTAGTACCGGTATAACTGACAAAAGAAAATAGGAGTGATCATTATTCCATCTGGTGCTTTTGCTGATAAATGTTGTACAAGAGACTGATGATTGTTTGTACCCAAAATACATCCTTCAAGTCATGAAGGAACGACATGATGTCCTGTTGTATTGTAGCTCCTTCAGTTTGTTGTTGAAGATATTGGACTTCATTTAGTTACATTCTGAAGCAAAAAAAAAAAAAAAAAAAACTGCAGTATTTCAGTGAAGAGACCCATTTGACCCATTTGTGTTGAATACATGAATATTCCAAGTATCAGAATATATGATAGTGCCCCATAGTATAACACTTTATAAAGTCAAGTCTTGGAGTTGTGCTTGATTTTATTGTATTCAACACTTTGATACCTTAATCAGCTGACAGCCACCAGGACAGTGACTTGTGAGGTCTTAGTCATTTCTTTTTCATAATATATGTTTCTAGGTATGTGATTATGTCATTCAAATACCAGGTAACAGATTATGCTTTACAGGTGTTGAGTGTACTGCACTTTTTCAAATGATTTTCACTAGTCCCCTGCACTATTTAATTTATATGAACTTAAGCAAGCATGCTCAGTATATACTTTTAGCATCAAACCTGAATTCTGAAAAAATAAAAAATTACATTTAAATGCATCAAATATTGTTTCTACATCCATAATTAATGTCACTAATGGTTGCTAGAACAATATGTTCCAAAGAATATTTTACTTTAAATACATGATGAAGACTGAAAAATGAGTGTTTGTCCTTGTTGAACATAGTCCAGCGTTCTATGAAATTATAGAAGGCAATACATTTTGTAGGCAGGTGGCCAGAGCTTAAACCAAAAACTTAAAATGGGTCTACAAGATTCAGTTTAAATTTTCCTTCTTTCCTTGTTTTGAGGAAAAAAAATACACAAGAGCCTGACACAATACTTATTCAGAAATAACCTTATTTAAACAATTAACAGGAACAAACAAATCTTAACCAACTTCCAAAATAATTATTTGTTGGAAATCAATATATGTTTAAAACAACACATGAATTAAAATGCATTTCAAAATAACTGCTTTTCTGAGCAGAATCCAACAAAGGTCTCACACATATACAAAAGTGTTTTGGCTGTACAGATTCAAACTGTCAGCCATTTCCATTTTACTGATATGATGGAATATAATCCATTTAAAATGTTTTGGATGAAATAAAACAGTTTATATATTAAAAAAACTATTTGAATGCTGCACTGGAGTTGTTAATGCAAACATTAATATTCTATGACATTATGCAAAAAGTGTAAATATATATTTCAGGCTAATAAGTAAGGCGCTCAACTGTTAATGTAGAAAACATTATGCATTACTAACAAGTTTAGGAGAGAAAATTTCAGTATTACCAATTTGTCTAGTATTTCATGGCACATCTCACTTCTTTCTTAATCTAAACTATTCACAGAAAGAAATGCAAACAATTTATGTATCTAAATTTATATTTAGTATGTTCTGGAACATTGAATGATAAAGACACAAACACAAATTAATAGCTACTAAAAATGCTTGTAAGGTAAAAATATGTATGTGTCATAGAGAAACATGTCCCCATTATTTAAACATTAAGAAGCAGTATGGCCACCCAGTTGAACTATCAAATATTTATGAGAGAGGAATTAATAAAAGGGACTGATTACTCATGCATACCTGTCTGGTCAGTAAGCAGAGGCTCATGGTACAAAATTTACCACACACAATGAAGATAAAGTCCACAACTGATCAAGCAGCCTCAAAGAGGAAATATCGAAGCTGCTTGATATGTCTGGCAATTTTCAAGGCAGAAGGAACAATTGTCTCCTTGGACGTTGATTTTTAAAATCAGTATATATCCATATTTGAATATAATTTTTATCATAAAAAAATATACTCATTAAAATAATTAAACAATAGATTTAATGCTGCATGACAGACTAAGAGATGACAGATCACCGATTTCATGTTAATGGAATTGGCCAATTTTGATTCTGACTAATTTTCTTTATCCTTTATCATTGCATAATCAGCCACAGAGAAAGCTTACATTTTATAATGAAGTTGTGTTTTTATAATTAAACTACAGACCATAGGTATTACTTGTTCATACATTTTTATCAACAAAATGAAATTCTGTAGGCTTATTATTTAGTGACCATAAAAAATACTATAAATAAATAAAATTCTCTTAAAATATTCTTTTTAAACTAATGCAATTTGTACAAAAATGTCTATCCATAATACACATGCCATATAAAAATTCTTGACATAATTACAAGGCACATCTCTAATAAAATGTTTATATCTTGTCCAAGGTGACACAAGGCTAACCTGCTTAACAGGTTTACACATCAGATAGACAGATTTGGCTCTTAAGCAAACAAGCCAATTCCTCTTTATATATTCTTATTCTAAGTTAATATGTGAGCTACTCTACTAAACAGAGGTTCACTCTCCATCCACACTCACACAAGGAGTGCCCATTTTATTAACAGGACAAAATGAAAGAATCTAAATTCATTCTTTTTTTCTGCCAAAGATGTGCCTTTTTCTTACAATCTGCCGTTTCTCTCCATGCACAGCATGACTCCTCAGATTCCCCCATCTCAGTTTATTACTTCACTTTCTTGAATGTAAAAGCCAATATTCTTGCCTTCACTCTCTCTAAAGTCTGACTTTCGGCTTTCTGTTTACAGGTAAATCTTCAAAAAACTGACATGTGTAATTCCTTAATTACAATACCACCTCACATAAAGTAGCACAACAACTAAATTACCATAAGAAAATAATTTTTGAGATCAGATAATTTACTGACCACTTTTGAGTCATTTGGGGTGAAAATCAGCCAATCTCCACCAGCAGCCGATTAATCAGAGCATCACTAGGTACAAGATGCTATAATGATGAAGTATACTGTCAAAGTTTTTTTTAATTGGGTAGTAAACTTGTTAAATGTCTGTTACCATCTGATCATTTGAAGATTAATATTCACACCCAACTATACCTTAACTCCTCTATTTCTATACTAGTTATGTCAGACTCAAAATTCAAACATAAATACAAGAAAAAAAAGAAAAAATGGCTTTATGATATTTATTGTCAAGTTAATGCTATTTATATCAATTGTGACTGATGTAAAGCTGAATGACCTGTTCAACAAAAAAAAGGACTTTTAGACTAAAGGACTATAACGACCATTTTCTGAAACTTTTTCAATGCCTGCATTATGAATAAATATTTTCTTTTGTGAGGTTTAATAATCTTAAAAAAGGGGCTTACTTTATATTATCAATTTTTCACGTTTTCTTTGTAAAACATTAAAGCATCACTAATCAACATAACAAAAATGTTCTTTATTATGAACAGTGACAACAATCCATTAACAATGTGGTGAAAATAGGCTATGCATTGCAAATTTCTGTTTTAATCAAAATGTAATAAAATGAACTATTACACAAGTGTGAGGTTTTAATTTTGACTTATTTGGCTTGTCTGAACTCAAAACAGACTATCAATTCATATGTGAAACATTTCACCTTAACAGGAAAAATACTTCTCACAGAGCCTGAGATTTTATTTTTAAAGAAATCTGCTCATTAAAAAAATGACCAACCTTTTCCTTTAACAAGAATACATACCAGAAAGTGCATCATAGAATTCATCTTCACTCAGGACACTTTTTGGAGGGGACCCTTTGACTATGGACTGTTCAAGTTCATGATGCTCAGTGGCAAGAGTCTGTAAAGCTTCAGACAGGATCTTATTTTTCTCTTGTTCCTGCTCTAATTTTACACTCTGCACCTAAAAGGAAAAAAGTTTTACAAGTTTAAATCAGTGTTTTTAGATGATTATAAGAGACACTACCACAATTGTATTTATCACGACAGTCTCCTTTATTTTGTAACTAATAAGCTAGATCCAAACAGGAAATTTTTACAATGGGTAAATTAAATTGAATTTTTGTCTTGCCTTAATATCTTGAACACTGATAAATAAAATGTAGAAACAAAGACTTTATATTGGGTGGGTTTTTCTTGAAGTTATAGAATCAACTAAAAATCTACTAAAATGCCGACTGCATATTAAAGCATCTATTTTAATGTTGACCTTTTCCCCATAATAAGCAGCATGGGGAATACATTTCTTGAACAATCTATGTTCAAATATTACATGGCTAACATATACACTCCCAAATAGCTGAATAAAAAGCTGATGGTCTTACTCTACTGTCTGATCAGCGATGACTTGAGATTTTAACTTTGAATTACCATCACCTGAAATCACATTATCTAAGCCTGTCTCAACAATTTTACATTTCTTAAAAAATCATAAACTGTCAGATCTACATCTATCTTTAATATAGTGCCTTTCACATCTATCTATTTATACACCGTCATATCACATAATTATGATGCCAATGTTTAAGATTATTTAATCCATTATTGTTAGCAGGTAAGGTTACTTTATTACAGTCATCTTTAAAAAGACTGATTTTTGGTTGAAACAAACAAGTCTAAAATACTATATGGGTAACAAAACATACCTGAAGGGGCAAATAAACTCTTACAAGTTGCCCAAAAATAAACTGTAAACCAGAATGGTAAAAGAATTAATTAGTCACAGCTTTAAAATCAATGATGTACGTGCAAGATGGCCTACTACTGATCTTTACATAAAACAGGCTACTTTTGCAAAAATAATTTATTGACCACAACAGAAGTAAAAAAAACTATTACTTGCAAAGAGAACACAGAAAGGGCTTCCTTCTATATTTCACAGTATTAAATTGAATATGTAGAAGGCATACAACTACAATATATTTACATTACAATATGCATTCTAGTAGCAACAGAACTTTCTAAAGTCCTGTTATGTTTAGACACAAAAATGCTTTTAAAAGATCTGAATGAAGTTCATTATTCACAATATTACTCAAATTTGAGTTTGGACTCAATATAAGTACATGGATTAAACTACTATTCTGCAGCTTAGATACTTCAGCTTGTGGAAATAAAATAATTTTCGATTTACAGTTGTGCTTGAAAATTTGTGAATCCTTTAGAATTTTCTATATTTCTGCATAAATAGGACCTAAAACATCATCAGATTTTCACTTAAGTCATAAAAGTAGATAAAGAGAAACCAGTTAAACAAATGAGACAAAAATATTATACTTGGTCATTTATTTATTATGGAAAATAATCGAATATTAGAAATTTGCGAGTGGCAAAAGTATGTGAACCTTCGCTTTCAGTATCTGGTGTAACCCCCCCTTTGCAGCAATAACTGCAACTAAACGTTTCTGGTAACTTTTGATCATTCCTGCACACAGGCTTGGAGGAATTTGAGCCCATTCCTCCGTACAGAACAGCTTCAACTCTGGGATGTTGGTAGGTTTCCTCACATTAACTGCTCGCTTCAAGTCCTTCCACAACATTTTGATTGGATTAAGGTCAGGACTTTGACTTGGCCATTTCAAAACATTAACTTTATTCTTCTTTAACCATTCTTTCGTAAAACGACTTATGCGCTTAGGGTCGTTGTCTTGCTGCATGACCCACCTTCTCTCGAGATTCAGTTCATGGACAGATGTCCTGACACATTCCTTTAGAATTCTCTGATATAATTCAGAATTCATTGTTCCATCAATGAAGGCAAGTTGTCCTGGCCCAGATGCAGCAAAACAGGCCCAAACCATCATACTACCACCACCATGTTTTACAGATGGAATAAGGTTCTTATGCTGGAATGCAGTGTTTTCCTTTCACCAAACATAACGCTTTTCATTTAAACCAAAAAGTTCTATTTTGGTCTTATCCGTCCACAAAACATTCTTCCAATAGCCTTCTGGTTTTTCTACGTGATCTTTAGCAAACTGCAGACGAGCAGCAATGTTTTTTTTGGAGAGCAGTGGCTTTATCCTTGCAAACTCGCCATGGACACCATTGTTGTTCAGTGTTCTCCTGATGGTGGACTCATGAACATGAGCATTAGCCAATGTCAGAGAGGCCTTCAGTTACCTCGTCCTTTGTGACCTCGTCGACTATTACACGCTTTGCTCTTGAAGTGATCTTTGTTGGTCAACCACTCCTGGGGAGGGTAACAATGGTCTTGAATTTCCTCCATTTGTACACAATCTGTCTGACTCTGGATTGGTGGAGTCCAAACTCTTTATAGAGATGGTTTTGTAACATTTTCCAGCCTGATGAGCATCAACAACTCTTTTTCTGAGGTCCTCAGAAATCTCCTTTGTTCGGGCCATGATACACTTCCATAAACATGTGTTATGAAGAGCAGACTTTGATAGATCCCTGTTCTTTAAATAACACAGGGTGCCCACTCACACCTGATTGTCATCCCATTGATTGAAACCACCTGACTCTAATTTCACCTTCAAATTAAGTGTTAATCCTAGAGGTTCACATACTTTTGCCACTCACAAATATGTAATATTCGATCATTTTCCTCAATAAATAAATGACCAAGTATAATATTTTTGTCTCATTTGTTTAACTGGTTTTTCTTTATGTACTTTAAGACTTGAGTGAAAATCTGATGGCGTTTTAGGTCATATTTATGAAGAAATATAGAAAATTCTACAGGGTTCACAAACTTTCAAGCATAGCTGTAGCTTTAAAACATGGAATTGGGCAGGGGCGTTCTTTGTCAACTGCCATCAAACACCTCACCATGTGTTTTTATCGTTATACAGAAAGCAGAATATTTTACAGTATACTACTGATGTATATATGTCACTTCCAAATGTACTAAATATACTGGTGGAGTTCTACAAATTTTAAAGGGAAAGATTAATTAAAAACATTTTCTGCAAAAAGCATTGGGCATCAGCATAATCTATTCAGTTTTTTAACCTGCTCACAGCAGTTAAAATGGTTAGGGATCATAATTACACAGCAGTTACAAGACCTATTCAAATAACTTTGTAACCTGATGGAATATGTATTAAACAAGTTCTTCTTATTAATCATGCCTTAATCTTAGATGTGTTGGGACAATTAATATTGTGGAAATAACGATCATTCGAAAAATATAATATCTTCTTTCAAATCATTCTAATATATATTAACAGGTGCATACTGGATGCAATTTCAAAATCATACATTTGAAATACAACAATAATAAAAAAACAATCAAAGATCTAAAAGATCGTCCCCATTTAATTTTCAATTCTGCTAATGATTATTAGAGGCTATGGAAAAATTACATATAAATTAACTTGATTTAGTTAGAAAAGATGAAAATATCCTGCACGGATTCCTCCTTGTATGACTTCCTTCGTACATTAGTTAGCAATAATCATCAACAATAGTTGAACATTCATTTAGCCTTTGAGTAACTCCTTCACTGTTCCCACATACTGAGATGTTATTGCCAATTACATATTTGCAGTCATATATTGCCACAATTCCTCAAGTACACAACATTTAACACATAGAAAACACTTGGCACTATGACATTTAAAAGAATTTTATCTTGATAATGTATTTATATCCTTGTAACAACTGTGCCTCATATCTGACCATTCATCTGAGTGTTTATTTCACTAAATATAAAACACCATATTTTTTTAAACAAAATCTCACTACCTAGTAGACAATTTATAGCATCTAGTTTTAATAAAGACGGTATTTTTCAACTATATCAGTGTGTATCCAAAATGTATCTGGATCAAAACCCTAATTGTACACACTATCGTCTGGCACTTGGTTCCATGTGTCCATCCTGAAGTGGTACACCTTCTCAAAACAGAAAGTCCTCAGTGGGACCAAAAAAAAAAAAAAAAAAAAAACAATAAATGAGGATTTGGACACTAAGGCACAAAATATGTCTCACATAAACATAATGATATCGGCAATAGGAGTTATTCTCCTGAAGACCAGGAGAAATAAGTGAATCTGTGTCATTGCTGCTAAACTGGTTTAAGAATATTATTTTTGTAAATCTTATATTTTGTAACTGAATCTTTTTAATTTTGTATGTTTGTACTTTATTAAATATGCTAAACTATTAATATTAATTTGGTCTAGGTTCTTATATTTTCTGGTCTCAAAGGTATAGGTGGTAGGTAGACTGTCATCTTAGGGGTTTCATTCAGGGGTTAAGCAGTGTTAGCAATATTAAATAGAACGGCCTGCAACAGGCAACCAATTCTTATGTTAAAATCTCAACACCACGTGCTGGAACCAGAGATCTGGAGCTGTAGGATGAAGCTTATGTGCCATAAGGTCACCATTGCCTCCGCATCTCTCACCCATTGGCTTGGGAAACAGAGATGGATAAGCTGAGTATTTCTCCAGGCCTGGATTTAGACACCTGCCAGAACTTAATGGAAACAAAATCTATAAACAAAAAGAATAAAGGAAAAATCCTAATCCTCAAACATCTCTGCAACATTACTGCTTAGTGAACAGTCTCACACTACATTGCTAGTATGTTTCTCATCTTATACTACTGGCAGAATTATATTCCTCCCAAACTAAAATAAGAAAAGGATATACATTTTTATTAAAATAAATACAGTAGAACATGAAACATAGAACATGAGAAAAGAAAATAATACAACTAAGGCGCAAAGCCCACACCTTCTACCCCTTGGTGTAGAGTGGACTCAACTGGTCAAGTTATAGAAGGTAAATTAATATTTTGTGTCGTAGGCCAAATGGTTAAGATACAACTTACAGAGGTGGTCAATATACAGTAGATTGGTCGGTCTTCCATTGATTACATGTGGTGCATGTCCGGTGTATGAAAATTAGGTCAGCTTAAGGAGGTGGTCAACTATGGAAGTTCTACTGTATTAAATTCACTTCTAAGGGACATTTATGATGTTCTTTAGGCAGTTATTTATTAATGTTTTCCTGAGTTAAATAGGATTTCAGAAAAACTGCTAATATTTTGGATATTTCTGTATTTTTAAGTGATCACTTTATTAAGTCCTTTTTCAGCTCTGCTATCTACATGGATTAGGGAAGCAGAGCCCAATTTTGTAACCTTTTAAAATTGATTAACATACAGTACTGTCTTACTGATTTATAATTAACTCACTGTAGAGGAAAACAAATAAACTCGCCCACAGACATAGTACCACAAAAGAAGGCAACTAATGATGTCATTGTTATTACTATTTTAAACAATAAAATTATTAATAATCTGTATTGTTTTTTCAGACTGTCATTTTATTGTGTCACTTTGAATTATAGGTAAGGTGTGTAAGTACTATAAAAGCATTTCAGAAGCTCACATTTCCTTTGGCTGGAACACAATCACCATCTGAAAAACACAGCCTTTTCTAAGAACTGTCTTACAGCAGGATTGAGTTTCTTATGAAGCAATGAGGGATGCATGTCATCTTTTGTGAAATATCAACTTTCACAAGATAAGTGCTCAGTGAACAGCTAATTTTACAACCAATGAGCATGTCTAAAATGGCAATCTAAACATGTGCATTCTTGACCAATGGTAATCTTTCTTAGCTAAAATCAGGTGTACCAGTATGGTATTATTCTTTAGAACTCAATACATTTATCTGCAAAATACATAGCGTACCTAGATTGCTCACTGACAGCAATATAACATATTAGCACACATTGTACTAGTCAGCCATTTATCATTCAGCTATTGCTTTTTTGAAAACACGTCTGTTCATTACACTATACTATCTTTACAGTTTGAAATGTGTCTTTTTTAATTTACAATGCAATAAAGACAAAAAAAAAATAAAAATGCAGTGTTAGAATGTTTGTTTATTTAGCAAGGAATAAAAACCATCAGTAGAGTTTAAAATTTGTTCAAAAGTGTGACTATGGTTTCAGAAGTACAAAAATGAGTTGAGTAGTTGCATCATGTCAAACATTTCTATTTTCCCTTAATGAAGTCAATTTGTGTAATGGATATAGGAATAACTGACTGCATGGCTTTATACAAGCAATGAATGGCAGCTTTTGATACACCAACCCAACCCAATTGTGGAGGCAAGCAGCCAGCAGAAAACAACTCTAAGGCTAGTCTGAGAGCATAACGATTTGTCATTTGCTTAAGTTATATTGGGGCTATCATCAGAACCTTAAAATGTTTAGTTAAATTACTGCTCCCAACCTATGGAAAGTGGATAAAATGAAACTTCACATTAGCGTTAGAGACAATGACATCAACAATCAGATACAAATGATAAGACCTTCATGTAATTTAGTGACAATTGAATAGTATACATTATTGTATACCACAATGAAGTGCACTACAGAATGTGCCCATTAGATAAATTCCAACATAAGTTACTGCAAAGGACATTAAGAATGGAGGGTGTTTGAAGGGCACTGGTAAACATCTACATTCTCCTACAACAAGCATCAGGTGGACTTCATTGCCATCAGACAATTAGCTTAGTTTATTTCTCTTTGTTTTGAATATGTGGAAATATTACAGTTGAACAGAAACAAAATATCTATTTGATTTTTTTGAATGCATGGTTATGTAGCATCATCTTCTCTGTTATTATTGTATATATGTTACATTGTTTAACAGGCAGCCACTCTTGGTCAACATTAAGTGGCTTTCTCAGTGTCATTCTATAATTGCAAGTGGGGATTCAATTGCCAGCCTTGTGGTTTGAAGTTATCACCCTAGCCTATATAGCACACTAAGTGTTTTGTTTCTAAATCTGTATACACACACAAACATAAACACAGAGACACTATTTGATGAGAAAAGTGCTACGTAAGAGTAAATCAATTGTAATTTAGATTTACATGTAATGAACTGCATTTAGAAAAACATTAATGAAATGGCTAGCTCTTCAAAATGTCAATTACCTTACACAAAAATATCAACATATACTAGGTTCTAGTTATTTTCAAAGTATAAAGTGAAGCCTTAAGAGAACAGATTTAATTAAAGTTAGTCATGACTGCATATCATTTAAAAGAATACCTTCCTGTATAAGTTAACATATAACATAGTGAAATTCAGCAGAAGCAAAAGGACAAACAGATTTGTCATCCTTGCCAGCAAACAAAAACATGCAATATCCCTCTGTCTAAAACTGTGAGGGTTATAACCTAAAGGAAGAACCAATACTAGACAGGTCACCAGGCACATACACTGCAAATCTGAAATTTCACAATGAAAGCAAAGATCTATATTTTCTAATCTAAAAAAAGCTAAACTATGACATTTATAGTCTGAATAGTCTGGCACTGTAGGGCAGCATGAGACTGTCTCTCACCTTTAGAAAGGTTCATATTCTTCAGATATTTGAGTTAGATTTGGGCCCTATATACATAAAATGCATTATTGTTATTATTATTAACAATAATATTTAATGTGTAATGTAATAAACAAAAGGATAACAACATTTTTAAGAGATAAAAATATTCCACCACACTAAGTAATGACTTCATAAACACAAATTACCATTAAAACATAATAACAAAACACTTTTTTGTGAGATATTCTAATATGAAACTAACATCTTTTTCTCAAAAAAGTATATTACTATTGTTTAGGCATTTTTTAGGCACTATATAAAACAAAACAAACGTGGAAAAAACCTGTTACTAAACTTTATCTATAATGGGTAATACAAAATTAAAAAATAAGTATAGAAAATAAAAATGAATGAAATGTTATAGATCTATAGCATAATGGATGTTTTGTTTTAAAAAATATTTGCTAATTGGCATAAACATTTTTATTCAAAAACTGAAAATTTTGTCCTTTTGGTTTCTGAATAAACTAATTCATTTGTTTGAAAGCCTACGCAATCAAAAGAATTCATGACTAGCAAGAGCAGAGGCAGAGCTAGGAGCTCATTGTTTTCTGGTACCAGTCTCTGCTTGTTTAATGGTACAGATTCAGGCTGCAGTTTTCTAATTGTAACTATTAGGAAGACATTACTGCATTATTAACTCAAAGCAATTTCACTGGCAACTGAATTATCAAAGTAATTCATCTTTCACCATAGTAAGTACGTTAATTAATATTATTATATAATCAATTACTCTATTTTTCCCCTCTGCTGATCTATAAGCATGAAGCTATTATATATATCAATCATATTTACATGCATAACTTAAAACCATGTAAATGAAATTATTATTTGTGCCAAATAAAAAAAAATACGATAAAGACAGTAATGACCCCATAAGCCCTATCTAAACTCATTCAAGAAACTGTGCAAAATAGTTGAAGATCAATTTGAACTCTTCTTCATTAAAATTCATACAATAAAAGTAATTAACAACAAAACATATTTGTAATCAGAAACTTACTTTTGGAATCTGATCCATATGACTTGCAGATTTTTTTTACCCCCCTTTCAAACTGGTTAATATAAAAGTATCCCATTGAATGAGAAGCACATCACTAAATACATAAATCCAAATGTAACATGTGTAATTCCTTCTTAGCACAAAAGCTCAAGTATGATGTAAAGTTGTCCGCAGTAGTCTGACTGTAGGCACTGATGTTCCAGTAACTATTTAGATAGCTCTCACTCTCTCTCTCTTTCTGAAGGTTGCCACACTCCCTCCCTTCTTCTCTCCATTAGAGGTTATATTTTAAGGTTTCAGCCAGTTGTGTTGAGGATGGCATTTTAAACTAGCCAAAAAGGTTTTCAATATGTCAGTCTTAGACATAAACATCAAAGCATCTTCAATTCTAAACAATAACAAATGGCAAACCTTACAGAAGTATAAATCTGAAAAAAAATAAAAATCATATTTTAGCTATATTGTCAGTTTTTATTTCATACTACTCACACTGCAGGAGAAGGAAAAAATACCAGCGTCTAATACATTTTACTTATCTCCAGCAATTAAAGGTTAGCCAAATCTATATAAGAAATTATTAAAGAAAATAAAACACAAAGAGAGTACAAGTATAAGTCCAGGCATAAAATAGCAAGTGGCAAACCATATTTTCGATTACCACCTCTTATAAAAAATGCTTGCTTATGGGTAAAAAAGGTTAAGATTTAAACAAAAAAAGTTACATAATATTTCTGTTTTTACAGTTAAATTGTTTTAGCTTTTTTGTTTTCCCACCAAATGGACGACTCAACGGCAGGTACAGTATGAAACAACTTCATGCCACAGAGTAAATGTAGATTTGTATGGTGATTTTATGCAAAGGTGCATTGTGAACGTTCAAGAAAGAAGGACAGTGACACATTTGAAAATGCACAAGGAAGAAAGTGAAAAAGTGTGTAAACAAACAATCTTACTTGGCTGACATAAACAATCATCTGGGGAAAGAAGGTTTAATGGAGAGGTAAGGATGACATTTGCCTTCTAGCTATTTGGTGTTTTACATATTTCCTTATCATTCCCTTGTAAATTTTGTTTTAATAAATGCGCCACTTTGTTACCTGTTAAGCTGAACAACTACAATTTAATTTGTTTCACTTATAATTTGAATTTGGGCAGAGGCAATTTTAGTACCCAAATATATAAGGGACATATCTAATCTTAATATCAAAACCCTACCAGAGACTGAACTAGACATATTCAATAAATAAAACAGTTAGGGTATTTAAGAAGTATTCTAAAACATGATCTTCTTTACAGTCCAATAATGATCAAGCTCAAATAAAAGCCCTGACATCCTAATACTTAAAGAATTAACTAAATTAACTAAAACGCCATTTGAAACCGCTATCAATATTAAAATCTGTTGGATGTAATGAAGTTTATTGGTATGGTTGAATGGTCTGTTATTTGCACGTGTAAAATATTTATCTTGCATTGCTGGGTTTTTGTAAGGGTCATCAATTATCATCTTGTGTTTGATGCTGCCAGAATAGGTTCTGACACTCCACAACCCTGACTTGGGAAAAACTGTGTGTAATTTTAACCTATTCAAGATGTATGCAGACATTCCTATCTTTTGGGCAGCATCAAGCAGGTCATTTGCAATTAGTCCATCTGCAATCAGCAGAAATAATTAATGCAGTTAAACTTCTGATTTTCCTCCAAGTTCCTATATTTATTTCCTTACATTTCAGTATGTAGAACTACATTCTTTCTGGAGACTTTACATGGAATTATATAATCATTTATTAGGAATAAATACCAACATTGTTTGAGGGTCTCAAACAGAGGGACTAGACATCTAAAAGTCTCAAAATGTATAAAACGATCTGACAAAAGATATTTTGCTATGAATTTCACACCTTGTAGTCTGGACCACCACAGTTATTATGGAAATAGAACTTGGGATGTATTATTTTCTGCACCATTATCTAGATGTTAGTAGTTTAAGTATAAATGTAGTAGTATAAAGCATAGCGAGAATCTTCAACAAAGGATGACATTTTAATAAGAATATGTAAACTCTTGATAATTAAAACTTTTGCCATTTGCATATCAGAAAGTAGCATGGTGTCAATAAGGCGTGCCAGGTATGAGATGCTTGTAAATGGATTACTGCGAAAAGTGGGTTAATCTCAACCTTATTAAAACTACAGTATATTCCGTTGTATAAGCAATTATCATTAGGTTTTGTCATGTTAAGTTTTTAAGTCAAAAGAACAAACCCTTCATTTACACAGATTTAATAATTAAATAATTCACTTCAAATATTTTGACTAAATTATACAGTACTTTTGGTACAGGAGGTATCATATGATGCAACATGATGTAGCATAGAGTCAGCAAACTTTTTGAGGCTATAGATAGTTTCCAAATATTTGTAAGTTGAGAGTGCCGCCTTACATGGTACATTATCTTACCTCAAGTTTTACACAAATTTTAAAGAATGATACTGTAAAACCTAAAACTTTCACTTACAATATCTGTGTGTTTTTGATTCACTGTATATAATCTTGTATTAATTAACCAACCATAAAATACAAGTAAAAAGGCACGAGCTGTTCATTTTTTCATTTCAGTGATGAAAATATATGGAGAGGTAATTTAAACTGTGTGGTCAAAACTACTTTCAGAATTCATTTTAAGCTTGCTTTCTTTCACCGCAAAGAATAAAATCTCAGATATCCTTTATTATTTACACCGCTTACCATAGACAGCATTACTAAAAGCAAATGTAATAAACAACACAAAGACTGCACATTAACCATACCAAAGGGGAGTAAAATGAGTAGATTAATACATCAAAAAAGTAAAAATAAGAAAACAAGAAAAGCTTGTTGACTGTAATGAATGTAAATTGTCAGAAGGCAAGACCAGAAAAAAAGAAAATGTAACCTAGTCTGAAATATAAAAACTAAAGGATCCTCACAGAGGAGGGTTCAGTACGAAACTGAATAAAACAGCAGCCTACTGACAAAGGTGTACAAATGTTTCAGCATAATGAGGACGGTAGCATCAGAAGATCTCAGCAGGAGGTGTCAAGGGCAAGCTTGTTTTAAATCTGAATAATGGAAGAATTTAAAGAGAAGAAGGTCATGACTCAATGTGTAAGTTGAAAATGAAGCAATATCTCATTGCTATGATGATGCACAAACAACATGTCCGTTAATCTGGTATAAACAGCCTAAAAGCAGGCTATAAACACTATATACACAACATTTAAACAACTAGAAATATCTGGAATGGAATGGACAACATCACTCCCTGTTAACTTTATCTAATGTCAACTTATATCTAGCAAATTCTTAGGCATAAATAATTGGCATTCATAGTTTTGGGTATAGAATGCTTTCAGATCCCCATTTGCAAGATAAAATTGTGCCCATAAAAGGCATGTCTGTTACTCAATATGATTTCCTTTAAGTGAATCTTGAGGACTTTAAACATATTTATAGCCCTGAAAAAACATTAAACAGTATGAACCAACTGTTTCTAACTTTACAGTGGAATTGTCAAGTCAATTTTAATTTATAGAGCACATTTAAAAAAGCTTCCATAAATACACCAATACATATATATCTCTCTATTATTAAAAAAAAAAAACTTGGGACGAGATGTGATCTTTTGAAGAGAGACAGAGACACTTTTACGTCCCACGTGACAGGCAAGTCACGTCATACTTACAACCTTTGGAAGCAAGTCCCGTGATACACATGCAGAGCAGGTTAGAGATAATAGAAGTTGGAAAATTCGGAAGTCTCAAAAAAATTAGAGTAAAGATTACAATATCGTAAACAGATGGAAAATATTACTCGGTCAAATTAAGTAAAAACAAAAAGAGATCGAATAGTGTTTGAGGATGTCTGGGGGAGAAGAGAGACAAGGCAATGACTTTCAAACATTCAAAGTGCTGCACAAAATGCAGATTACGCGGCAAAGAGGAAGGAAAAAAAACAACTGTTATTGGTTTCACATTGTATCACCATTTAAGAGGGGTTTCAGAGGAGCGACTGCATCTCCTTGGGGTGTGTCCAGCCCCCCACATCACAATGGGGTGTAGCACTGGCGGGGGAGGCAAGGGGAAGGGGTAGGCGAGTGAAGTGCAGATCACACGGCATGGTGGCAACAGTAAGCCAGCAGCTGCTTGAACAAAGAGGAAGTTTAAAAAAAAAAAAAAGGTTTCCCCATTGTATCACCATTTAAGAGGTGTTTCGGAGGAGCGGCCACATCTCCTTGGGGTGCGTTCAATGCCCCTCTTAACAAAGGTGCATAGCGCTTAGTGGGGGGAGGGGGTTGGTGAGCAAAGGGAGCACAGTACAGTAAATAAACACCAAAAATAAATACTCACATACAAATTAAAAAAGGTAAGTTTAAAAAGGTAAGGCAAAAAGATAGACTTTCAAGTGGGATTTAATAGTGACCAAAGTCGGTGCTGACCTAATATAAAAAGGTAGAACTTTAGAAGCAGCTACTGCAAAAGCACGCACCACACAACAAGACAACCTGGCAACCCCCCAGGCAGACACGCGGTCCAGTCCCAACCTCTGGAAATGACTCTCTTTCTGCCGCAGTCAGGTGTTACATGGGTGACCCCTTGGCCTGGTCCAGCAACTCGGGTCCCCAACAATGAGGATCCTACGTAACTGATGCTCCCTCATAATTCAGGTAATTTGCCTCATTCGGGATTCCATGAGCAACCGCTCATTTGACATAAAGTGAAACCAAAAGTACCCAAGGATTTTCCGGACAGACACAGTACCAAAAGAGTCCAGTCTTCATCTCAGATCACTGGATCGCGTCAATGTCTCGCAACCATATAGCAAGATGATGGTCCAAGTCTTTAGGCTTTAACAATGGAGTTAAAATTGAAAACTCAGACTCTGAATTACAATGCCACTAAGCAATGATTTAAACAAAATGTGCACATTGACATAATAAACAGTAAATCTAAACAAATTATTTCAAAAAAGTACATTGTGAAGAGACAAAACACTGAATGACTTGAAGAATAGCACATCTAAAGATCAAATTATGATATACTGTATACAGGATAATATATACACATTAACTACTCCAAAAGCATTTAATATCAAAAACACACAGCTCTTTAACTGAATTACCATTTTATGTAAGCTTCAGGACAGCATTCAGGAATTCAATCTGCTATTTAATTTAACGCTATGAACAGACAGTTTGTATGCTTTGGATATATTTTTGCCTTTCATTTACTTTATATTACTGTTACTGTGAATTGACATGCATGCTTTTGTAATAGAGTTATCTGACCAGAGCCTGTATGTTTTGAACACTTTGGTAAAAGGTGATATTGAGCAACTGATGACCCCACACAGAGCTCCTGATGGAAAGACCTGGATAACCTTAAATGTGTTGTGAGTTCTACGGGTCACCACTATTAGGAGGAGTTTAACTCTCAGTTCTGGAAAAGCTTCTCTTGCATCTTGGGGAGGTTATGGACATAGATTCTAAATTAAAGTTGTCTAAGGCTCTAGCAATGGAGACAGCTATATTGTAACTAACTGTGGACAAAAGTGATATATACCTGTCCAGATAGCAACCCTTACTTTTTAAATATACAGCTTCTTATACCACTTTTGTTTATTGTAGAGGAATTCTGTGAAATGTTAATGGGGCGTTTTCCAGAACTCAGTGAGAGGAACTAGCTGGGCAAAGAAATAACAGGTGCAGCAGTGAATGAAGAGAAGGCCCATGTGTAGGATTAGTGTGATATAGCAATGAAGAAGGACTTCTGGATAGCCCAAAACAGGTTCTGGCAAACCAGTCAATAAATCAAGGTAGATAGGACAGACTGTTCTCAACAAGACTGGTAAAATGTCAACCAAAACTGCAGATTCGTCAAGAGCAATAAGTGTACTGTCACAATCATACTTAATGGTTTTGTTGGGAATTGGTTCATTTTTGAGGTCATTCAAGTGATTATAATGCCCTGTAGTTTCAGGGCTAGAAGAGTGTATGTAATCCATCTATAAATAATGAAAGCATTGCATATTATTTTGTTTCAGTTTTGTACTGAATGAGACAGTGCCTCAAGTTTAATGTGGTGGTAAGCTTTTTAATAAGAGGGTGTATTCTAAATACTAGGGCTAGGGGTTCATAACATTCAACTGGAATCATACTCTGGGAACCGGAAAGAAGGGCTCTGTGATAACTGAACCTCAGATTCAGGAAGACTAATGCAGAATATGTCCAAGCCATGTAATACCGGACCAACATTTTGTAAATGCAAAAATATTTTAAATACTACGGAAGTTTGCCATTTCAATCAATATGTAAATGACAGACTAAAGAAAATCAGAGTTCTGAGGAAAGAGCTACAGACATCCATTGTGCACCATTTGGTTGCAGAAGGATGAGAGCTGTCTTTGTATATTTGTTGTTATATCAAGTTCCATAAATATGAGAACAGAATCGTACAAATACAATGTCATGTCACCATGATTTCTAATTTTCATATATACAGTAGGTCATCAAGATGTAGCCAATACTTGGATAGTATACAGTTTGGAGCTTCTGTAATATCTGTGGGTCATAAACCACTCATGAGCTCATTAAACTGATGATTGTCTCTGAGGTGAAAAGCATTATTTATTGATACATTAACCAAGAGTCATTATTTATATTAGATAAGAAAGTGTTTCCTCTTACAACCCTTACAATCTATTAATTGAATGACATTTAATATCATTTAAAGTAAAAATGGAGTGAGAATCTTAAAAATTATGACTCATTAAAATCAGAGTTTAAAAATATAACATAAAAAATACCTACTGACAAACATAAGTACAATATTTATACTAGAGTAAATTGAAACTACTTCAGTAGATGCCTATTTAGAAATCTTATTTACTATTTAGAAATAAACCTAAATCAAAAGCATTCTTCACAATATTCCAAAATATCACAAAAATGCTTTGTACTTATCCATATTAAACAAAAGCAGTGTGAACACATTTGTTGATCATCTTTTTCAACAGGATTCAATCAATATTGTAAGCTGATTTGTTATTAAGTTCTATTGATTAAACATAAAGCATCAACATGATTGATATGAAATCTAGAAAGCCACAGTTGAAAAATGACTCCTAAGGGATTAAGGTGACCTTTGAGAGAAGAAGCTCTAAATGCAATATTCAAGATCATAAGAAACGCTATGTGAAACTACAAACAGCATAGCAGCAAGAGCAATTGTGGAGCAGTAATTTAAAGCTACTTTCCAACAGTCTAAAAAAGGCTAGCATCACAATCCATCGATTTTATTTTTAGACCGCTTGGCTTGATAAGGGACACCGGCACAACCATCAAAAGCTTAAAATACATTAGCTGGAAAGTGTGATAATTTCATGCATAGTCTCTATACACACAATCATTAGCCCAGAAAAATTAAGCAAGGCAGATCTACTTAAAAACAATACAAGTATTCTGCTTTTATATACTAACAGGTTGTGATAAAATCTTAATGCAGTAAATCATATATATTCAAATGCAGCAATTTAATCAGAATTAAATAGCTAACACTTTGCATTCTATGTCTAAAAATAGTGAAATATGGCTAATCTAATTCATTGTTGCAGTGGCAAAGAGTTTATAACATCTGCACTGGGAGGACACAGTCTTGTGCAAAATGCCAACCCATCGATGAGCACCCACATGCCCACACTCACTTGCACTGGGGCCAATTTAGAATCGCCAATTAAAATTAACCTGTGCATGTTTGGACATATAGGAGGAAAGTCAGAGTAACTGGAGGAAAACTGACATATACACTGACAGAAGATGCAAACGCTACGCAAATAATGAACAGGCATAGGTTTTGTTCCCTGCACACTGGATCTCTGAAACAGAAGGGGTACCACCAGCATCAAGGAATGAAGTAGGAGCAGTTTACTTTAAAAAAAAAAAAAAATCACAGTTTTTGCTGGTAGTATCACAAAACCACATACAAAAATATTAACCCATGAAATAAACAGTATATAACAATGATGTAAACAAAATACTGTTTGTCATAATTGTCATTAAAATGTTATCTAAGTACTTTCTATAATGAAAAGTGTAGGCTATACAAAATTATGCCAAAAGGGGAACAGGTAAAATGCAGATTTTCTATTAAAAAAATAAAGTGAGGGCTGATGGATTTGTTTCTCTCCTCTGTGCTACACACTACTTCAGATACATATAACGTGCCTCTAAACCCCTCTTCCTTTCTGTGCAATTCTCTAGGCCAGGTACCACACCTCCTGGGATTTTTTCACAAGCTTAATCTCCATTTATTACATTAACATGCAGTGACATCATCCCTCAGTGGGATTTAATGGGCTGTCGCATTCATTGCAAAACATGAAAGTAGTCTGCTATTATAATGTTATTGCAAGCTTAATAATAAAATAGTGTTCATGTCAATGATAACATTGTTCTGTAGAAGCCTGAAATAAATTAATCTCTTTTTATCTCAAAATTCGGTATCCCTTCTCCCATTTACAGTATAATCATGCCCTAGCTCTAAAAATCATGAAGCTTAAGAGATCGGAAACTTCCTGAGCATTGTAGAGTGATCCTAGGGGAATTGTGCAGTTCCAATAGGCGTTTTTAGAAAATAATGTGCTGAATATTTCTTAAGCTTAGCAACCCAGACAGCGGCTGTTTTGAGACTGGTAACTCAGATCCCAGATAGCAATTCTAGTAAATGAGGACATGATCGAAACACACTCACTGGCATAATTAAATGTATATCTTATACAATTCTGGCTTTGTCTCTACTCAAGTCTGAATTGAATAGGTGAGTTAGAATGTATGTTGGGCATCCATCAAATTTACTTTGATGTAAAATGCATCTCAAACCCTCTTATCTAATACTTTGTGAATTAACTCTGCTCATTACAGCTTTGTAGATTGTATTTGTCAAAAGGCAGCAACACAGTCTGTATGTGATGCATAACATTGCATTACTTGACATACTCATTTACACTGTGACAATTTAATGTCAGAAGTAAACACAAACACCTTAGCTGGCGCATTGCTTCCCAATGAACTAATATGTGAAGTTACAATATGTTATCCTGCGTCCCTTTTCTGCACCCATTTTGAAATACCGCACACCCTGCGATGTAGAGGAAAAAAAGGTTTACATTTATAATGGAAGGTAATGCATAGACCAATAGACACTATCTGTTGTGGACCTTTGTTAGCCTTACTTTACCCCAGAGAATTAAGCCTTTCAATCCTACCAGGAAACATCTAAACCTTTGTATCTATTAAGCTCCTTTGCAAAACGTTGTCATATTGGATCAATGAAAAAGACGGAATAAAATAACATCTTTTAATTTTCCCTTTACATTATTTATTTAGTAAGATAAGGTATTCTTTCAACATAATTATTACTGCTTTAAAGCTTTCCTGTGATAATCTACATAAAATATTTTTACTTCTGTGTTTCAGCGACATCTCCTATTTGAAATACTAAATACTCATACGGGTTGGTTACACACATACAGACACAATTTGTACAGATAGATTTATCAAAGCAAAATCTATTTATTGAATACACCTTAAAATAATTACTTGTAAAATATTTTAAAATGTGTAATTCAATCCAAATAAGAACAGACAAATCAGCCAGACCACTTGCACCTGTTTAAAATAACAACTTACTTTATACAATCATTTTATAAACCAGTAGCATTCTGTGTGGAGTCTGAGATAGGGTGCAGTGGCGATAAGACAGGGACCAAACCTGAATGAGACACAAGCCTATGGTAGGGTATGCTAAAGTGCACACCTGGAAACATTATCACAAGGCCACTTCAATGCTATAAATCACCTAATAGCATATTGTGCACTACAGAAGAAAAAAGAAATTCCCAGTGGACAGCTGTGCAAAAAATGCAACATATTGTGAAGTTCCACACGGAAGACAGCTCAGCCACAAAGCAAACTGGACTTAAGCACTGGAACAACACAACCACACTGAATACGCCATGTAAAATAAAAGTATAATGCAATTCAACACTAGGAGAATGCAAAATACACGGCTCAAAGACAGCATTCAAATAATCAGCAAACTTTAGTTTCAACCGAGAAAAAACAATTTTCTGTTGCTTCTAATAACTGTTGCCTTATAAGACATAAGGGTTTCCAGCAATTCCAAGCAACTATTTACACTTTTTAAAGTTATACCATCATGTTAGAAAGGGCCACTGGGAACACTAGATACAGTGTGTTTTTTTTTTTTTATACAGAAAACACAATTTCTAAATCACATTGTAAATAACTATAATGTTCAACACATTTTAGTTTATTCTTGAATTTTTGTTTTCACTGAAGACAGGCTTCGAGTGCTTACACATAATAAATAATAACAAAATCACAGTACAGTACCTTGAAATATTTACATACATAAACACACATATCAATGAAAACAAGGACTAAAAAGCAAAATGATTTAAACAGTTAAACATAAACAAACTCAAGCCAATGCAAAATCTGGACATAGCCAGTTGACATATTCAAAACCATAATGGAAAATGGCAGGCAAAGCCACAGTAACTGACATTATTAAAATACTATAGGTAAACAGACCAATGATTATATAACCAAGCAAACTTTTCCCCCCAAACATTGCACAGCATTACATTATAAAAAAACTGTTCCTTTTATGTTTCTCCTTCCACCAAACATACTACATCAAATATAATATATTTAACTGTACACAACAAAACAGTGCAATGGACAAGAATTGCGTCTTTCATGAAAGTAAGCAAAAACTAGACGGTAAAATAAAACATGCTAATTTTATGCTCTGAAATGCAAATTAACTATCCTGAACTTAGTTAAAAAAGACATTTATTGAAAGACAAGCTCTTAACTTATTAAATAGATTTAATTAAATTTTAGCAGAAACTAATATTTTACATTTCACTTAGACTATCTAGTGTATGTTATTAACCTACTGTTTCCTACATCCGGGGTACATCAAGGGTATATATTTAAATTGCCTTTCCAGTCTCATACAGACAACATTTAAATGTTCACAATGCTTCTTTACCATCAACTCTATTTGACATGCATTTATATGACAATTGTACCACTTTCTTTTTTCGTTATCATCTTTCACACAGCTGAGAGTTATTCTGCCAATATTGAAACAGATTTACTCTTGAATTTATCAGAACGTATCAGAGGAAGGTTTTTCAGACAGTAATCAAGCCTTGCCTTTATCTCTTAAGGGGTTAACAAAATTTTTAAGCAGCTCAAGTTGATTTCATTGTAAGCAACCATAACAATAACCAAAGACTGCTCCGGTTGCTGGCAGATGTGCAAGTGATCACGGATCCTATTGATGATGACCCTAGCAAGGACCTTACCTGGTCTGAAAGAGATTGGGTGGTTCACAGCTAATAGGAGGATCAGCCTCAAGAACTATGGACCTGAAGATATCCAACATCCTAGCTGGAGGATCAGCTTTAAACAGCTGCTCAAAGTAACCAGCCCAGCAGGTCACAAATGCAGTGTAATCCAAAAGGACCGCTCCATTAGCTGCCCTGACTATGACTCTCTGAAGAACAGATTCGGATGTGCGTAATGCTTCAATTCATCTGTAAGCAGGATGTGGGTCACTAAACCATAGATCGTGTTTCACTTGCTTACAGATTCCTCTAACAAACTCCTCCTTATCTGCCCTCAGAGCCCTTGCAGCCATCCTTCTCAGTTCCCCATACAGACCAGAGTTGCCATCAAGCTGTGCGCTGCAGCTCCTCTCGAGGATATCCAGGGTGCCCTGTGAGATGAAACATCAATAGAACCCTCTGCAACCTTCAGGGTTTTGTCACAGAAGATCTCCCACATCACATTCAGATCAGTAATCACACCCAACTCTGTATATTCCTCACACAAACTGTGTGCACACTCATTAGCAGGTCCAGCCTTTTTTTCCTACTAGGTGTTAGCCTACTGGACCTAAGCTGGCAAACATAATATGAGCGAAGAAATTAAAAAAGAACACCAGAACATAAGAAATTTTATACTTTGTCCAACTACAGATTTTTACAACCCTGTGTGTTAAGAAGTGCTTCCTCTAGTTTTCATTGGTGTTATTCAATGCCTAAGTGAAAGTAATCTGCTGGATGAACTTACTATCATTTTGAATTGTCATCAACTGGATTAAATGTCTATGTAGCCTATCCAATTTTGCAATTCCACCTAAACTCTTAAATAATCTATTCATTTCATGTAACTTCCCACATGAAAAATTATTTGTGAATATTCAAGTAAATTTACCCTTAATCAGCTGCCATCTGTGTCCTGTATCCTTGTTGAAAAACACATTTTAAAGTGACAGAATCAATCAAATCATTACAATCATAATTTCAAATATTATTAAATCTAATCTTTTCTTTACTTTGGGCTAGCTAGCCAATAAAGTTTCTTTAGTCATCATTATAGTTCTTGCCCAACAGTTTCCTTAAAGACAAAGTCAATACACACCTGCATAGCGTTTTCTAATGGTGTGTTTCTGTGGCTAACCCGACCTTGTAAACTGTAGTGTGAATCAGCATGCATTTATCATACAACCTCATTTGAAAAGCAAACATCAAAGGAGCCTATAAAATGAACTTTCACACTGATTCTATTGCAATAAAACTGTAACATGAACATTGATTATCAAAATCAAATAAGGGAGAAAAACAACTTATAACTTAAGAAAACAGACAATTTTCCAATCAAGGAAGCAAATCAGCTTCTTATTGTACAGTCTTTGACTACATATTTATTCTGCTAATAAAATCCATTTTCTCTTAATTGTAACTCATAAGAACAAAGTATACCCCCCCTATACCCCCCTGGCAGTCAAGAATCAATCCATAAATGTACAAGTGTAATGCTAACTCAAGTCAACAGCTGTAACTGCACCTGATTCCTGGAAAGGCATTTAAAGAACCAGAGGATATCCAGATGCCCTGAAAGTATAACACAACTCTGTCACTTACTGTATAATGAGTGGACTAAACATAAAAAGTCTCAGTTGAGGAAAGTCTGCAAGATATCTGTTTACTTATGTATAGCCTCCTACTACAATCTTCAAGACAGCAATGACAGACAGTAATCCAAATTATTAAAAACAGTTAGATGTACATTAGCTTAGTTATGAAACCTTTTACAATAACATTTGCAAAAATTAGCTATTTCCCAGCTGTCAATCCAAAACACATTAAAATTACTGAGAAAACATTGGTTATTTAACATAAAGTTGCAGTATCAAAACTGTACTCTTAAAAGGAGGTTTGCAAACAATTTTATAATAAAGAGCAAATTTGAAAATTTATTGCTATAATCTTTCAATCACTTAAGATTCTTTAGAAAAATGTGATATGTAATAGAAACCATATATGCTTCTAATATTGAATGCACTGTAGAATATCTAAACTGCTTTGAAGCAGAAATTAATTCAAGCAAATCCTATTATATACAGTATATCATTTTGAGGTGCTAAGCTCTTCTAGTAGGTTTAAAAGTAATACAGAGAGTTATTTTTTGTCATGTAATACCAAGGGATATAAGTAATATTAAAAAAAAACTATGCAATATTTTTTGTCATGTAATACCAAGGGATATAAGTAATATTAAAAAAAAACTATGCAATCTGTGGAGTTTATTTCAGATACTACCAGCTCTAAAAAATAATCTAAATATATATTCTGTTGTACAAATAATTATGATATATCAGATGGATAGATGAATGGATGATGATATACTGTATCTTTTCTTATGTATATTACTTTTTAAGTATTTTATTATACCAAATTGCTGTCAGAATCTCAAAATTTAGTCTGTGTGGAAATGGGTGCTTTATGAAACAAGACATTGAAAATAACTAAACTAACTGTATTATACACCTTGAATTTGGCCTCAGATACAGTATGACCAATTGATTTTACTACTCCAAAGAAAAAGAGGAAAACTGAAATAGAGGAACATAAGCAGAAATAGAAACCTACTGGTGTTATAAATATTGGATGTTCTGGTATGCATTTCAACAGTATTTTCCCAATTTGGTGGTGGAAGAACAATTTCATCTTTATCCCAAAACATTCTAATCAATCTGAGAATTGTTGCCTGTGTCTCAAAACTCCTGGATCAAGAGCTGCTTGTAGTTCTATAACACTCATTGTGTGCTTAATTTGAGGCACAGAAAAAAAAACTCACAGAGACTAGCATCATAGGCACATTGCTTCAACAATCACTTACTAACCAATTGTAAATGGTCACAAATTCTCAACTGTCTCGGATTTCTGCACTCATTCCCACTATGCAAACAATCTAATCCTCCCTTTCAGACACCACTGCCTTTGACTAATGTGGATGATAAAATGAAAATTATAAAATTGCTTCAAACCACAAGCACAAAAATTGTAAGTATTTTCACAAAAAAGCCAGAACACAACACTTCAGGTTAATTTTAGTGTACACAAGAAAAATAATGTTATTATTATTTAGGTGTTCCCTCTCTGTATCAAAAAATTATACAAATAAAAAAGACTGCACAATTTTCCAGTAGGTTCTGTACCATGTACTTCAGCTGAAATGATGTTGGTACAATATAGTGAATCCATTTGTATATGAGATGAAAAAGTGAATAAGAAACATAAACACTGGCACTAGTTACTCTTCAAAACTTCTGCCTATGTATACCTTAGGATTATATAATACTATCACATTTTGAACTTTACCTCTTATTTATGATGAGCTTACTTTATTTATTGCGACAATTCACTATCTGGTGTTTCTTATCAGCTAAGTGCTTTGTACTAACTCTGCACACATTTAAAAAATATGAAAATGTAAAATTACATTTTGCTTTTCCTTGTTGCATTTAAATCCAAATTTGGAATTCCTTGACTTAAAACCAACATGGAGAGTAGAGAATTGTTAATTAAGGAAAAAGCAGGCAAATTACAACAATCACCTCTGAAATGAAAATTAGGCACAGCAATCAAAGCTGGTCAGGCTTCCTGCCAATCACAGGCTGCACTTCCATATTTGTTTATTCTGGGGTAACGCTTAGTCATCAGTTAATCTAATATAGGCACCTTATATTTGTGTAACAAAACCAGCACACCCGAAGATACCCAAAATGAGCACTGACTGGACATCCAAATTCCATATTGTCAGTGAAACGAACTGAACCCAATCCATGAAGAGGACTATACTAACTACACGGCCACTGTACAGTCCACTTTCTAATATTAAGATGTGTTAAATAGTTTTTTTATTTTTTATGTAAAATTATATTTAGTGTAGCTAGTACATTAGTTCCGGGAGCAAAAATGGGGAGCACCATTCCCAGCACTAAGGGCCAGATACCCTTAATCTATTCTATGGGAATTTTTTGCTATTTTAGACACCATGCGACATGAACTAGTTTTAAAATATTAATTGTGTTTTAGTGCTGCATTAACCACAATAGAATAAATTCAGCAAAGAATTTCCTCTGTAACCTCATTAGTTCAAAATAATATAAATAGTGACTATAAATGTAGCCATAAAACTTAGATCAAACAAATAAAATCTTGAAAACATTGCAACGAGCAAGGTAACGTAAAACATTTCATATCTGAAATTATATTCTTTACTCTAAACCTTTATCCAAAGAAAATAAAGGATGACATATAAAATAAAAATACAGCTTCCTAGGGAAACCACAGGCACAATTATACTTGTAATTAATTCACCAACCAAATCTCAAATATCAATCTCTTTTTCTTAGCCTCTTGAGACTTCCAGGGCAAACAAGTATTGCTTAATGAATTCATATTTACAAGCCTAGCACATATGATTTTTAAAACTAATTTCAATGTTTAATTGATAAAAGTGTACATATTTACAAAGAATACACTGAACAAATAGATATACATTAGAATACACGAGGAGTGAGATGAAGATCAGCTTTGCCAGATAATGAAACATTAAGACCGAAGATAATCCTCAATTTTGTAAAGATTATTTTTTGTACTGGTGAATAAACAATTTTAATAAATACTGAACAAGTGTATGGTTGGTGTAGATAACAAAAAATCTTTAAAAAACAAAATTCTACTTCCAATATTAAAAATGATTTTCAAACAGCCACACGTTTTTGATACTCTGGATTTACTGTGGTGAGATGTATTCAGATAAACTCTTTCAGTAATAATCCCAGAGGAAATCATTGGGAACTAACATAAAAACAAAAACAGCAGACTGCTAACCCAAGCTGCTACTGTGAAAGCCTTATGCTTTTGATACAACAAATTTATTTATATACATAGTATATCCCTCAGTACCTATGAAATTATTAAAAAAAAGTCATGATGTAAGCCACAGATTTGTCGGAGCTGATTACATAATACATTTTACACAGAAGAAAGGCACATGCAAATACACACACATACACAAACACATTTTATCAACTGTATAAAATATCAGATTTCACAAATTTAAACATGTGCTGTTGATTACTTAAATGAACACAAAAACACTAACATGAAAAAATGAAGGTACAATATATATTACAATCAGATACAAAAGCAAAACACATCTTGCTTGCTGAGCAGTGTTAACCTGCTTTCTGTCACACAGAATGCCTTGTTTACCACCAATCACTTTAAACCCTATGCAAAAACTATGCACAAAAATTAATGAAAATCAGCAATGTAAAAGAGGAAATATGTCAGCAGTTTGTCATCTACCTTATACGTAATGACCTCCTTTGTTTTCACACAGCATTTGGTTTGAGCAGCATGTAAAAGCTATTGTCCTTATAACCGCTATATCTCCTCTCTCTCTCTCTCTCGTTTTCTCCTGTGTGAGACTGAATGTATGGGTGTGCAGCTGTCTCAGCTGACTGCAAACCTCAGCAAAATAAAAGCACAATCCCTACCCCATCAGCTCCTGCCTAGTTAGAGATTGCTGCAGTTCTTCAGTGTCAAGGATGCAACCTTTCATAGAACAGGTGTACTCTGCTGGGGGTGGAGCAGATCTCAGAACAAAAAGAAAGCAACTAGAAAGCTGCCTCAGTGATGAGACAGAGTGAAACAACATTTCACAGACATTTTGGTGTTTGATTATCCCTAAGGCGGAAATTTCTGATTCCAAAATATGTGCATTGTATTAATGTTGGAACTGAAATTAGACATATTTTAAACTACTAATTACTGACCTTGGCATGATAAAAAGGTCATCCTCTCTTGGACCAGACAGTTTAGTGTTTATCATTAAAAACATAAAAAAAAATTATAGTACTGTCCTCTAAAATTAAATATCCATCCATCATCTAACCTACTATATCCTAGCTACAGAGTCACAGGGGTCTGCTGGAGCCAATCCCAGCCAACACAGGGCGCAAGGCAGGAAACAAACCCTGGGCAGGGCGCCAACCCACCGCACACACACAAGCACACGCACACCAAGCACACACTAAGGACAATTTAGGATCGCCAGTGCACCTAACCTGCATGTCTTTGGACTGTGGGAGGAAACTGGAGTACCTGGAGGAAACTCACGCAGACAAGGGGAGAACATGCAAACTCCACGCAGGGAGGACCTGGGACGCAAACCCGGATCTCCTAACTGTGAGGCAGCAGCGCCACCGTGCCGCCTCTATAATTAAATATAACACATATTAATAAACATGACCTAATATAAAACTACATGAAAGTGCTCACTTGTTTTACATATGCAACAAGCACATTGAGCAATCTGTATCAAAGCCATCATCTTGAGCCTTTCACCACTTTAAATTATACAATCATGTCAACTCATGATGTGCGCTAAATATCCAGAAGCAGTGATTACAGTTCTTCTAAATATAACTGAAATCCTGCAAAGTGATTTATGCTAAGATACCAAATTGCCTTATAAATATTCATGATTTTGTTTCACGTATACAAAGCCTCATTTCTGGAACTTTCACACTTAACATTTCCAGTAGATAACGAACAAGCTAAAATTATATATGCTAGACCAGGTGTATGTACAAATAAATTGTTCAACTTTAAATCCTGCTAAAGTAATAATTAATTAACTTATAGAGGTATATTTAAATTAGTTGTTCTGGTTATACAAATTAATAATTTATGTTTCTTAAGCAAAGTTTTACATTTCATTGTTTACTTCCACAAATGTTAAAATATGAAGGTGTTACCTTAGTTAAACAAAAGCTCAGTCTGGGAAAAAAAAGTTTATGTAGCAGTTTTTATCAAATTTCAGGAAAACATACATATACATACATATATCTACACACACACACATATACATATATATATATATATATATATATATATATATATATATATACATACATATATATATATGTATATATATATATATATATATATATATATATATATAGTCAGGGTGGTGTTTGACACAAACTCAGCGAAACTGCGAGAAAGTTTTAAGTGCCAGGACTAAGGTAACATTAAATACAGCCATGGACATAGCGAGATGGCACCAGCACAGCTGGGAACCTTCGATGCATGAACACCGAGTGGCTCACGTGAACTGACGCAGTGCACAGATAAAAGGCAACAGTTCCAAAGAGGCTGAACAAAACCGAATTACACAATTGAAAAGGCATATATATATATATATATATACAAGCATATTCATAAATCCAACTACTGCGGAAACAAAGCACACGTTGGAAAAAGTCAATGTCCCGCTAAAGGAAGACAGTGTAAAAAACCCGTGCATGCAGTGTGTCAGGTCTCAGATAAAGAAGAAGACGAGCTGTTTATTGATGCAGTAAGAATATATATATATATATATATATATATATATATATATATATATATATATATATATATATATATATATATATATATATATATGTGTATATGATATATATGTATATGTATATATATATATATATATATATATATATATATATATATATATATATATATATATATATATATATATATATGTGTATATATATATATATATATATATATATATATATATACACACACACACACACACATATATATATATATCTATACTAATAAAAGGCAAAGCCCTCACTCACTCACTCACTCACTCACTCACTCACTCATCACTAATTCTCCAACTTCCCGTGTGGGTGGAAGGCTGAAATTTGGCAGGTTCATTCCTTACAGCTTCCTTACAAAAGTTGGGCAGGTCTTATATCGAAATTCTACGCGTAATGGTCATAACTGGAAGCAGTTTTTCTCCATTTACTGTAATGGAGATGAGCTTCAACGCCGTGGGCGGAGTTTAGTGTGACATCATCACGCCTCCCACGTAATCACGCAGTACATAGAAAACCAGGAAGACCTCAAAAGCGCTGAAGAAAACATGCATTATATAATTGAGAAGGCAGCGAAACAATAAGAAGCGGCGAGTGACATATACAACCATATTCATGAGTTCTGCTACTGAAACAAAGCACGATGTAAACCTACACTTTAAATTAAGTTCATAGACAGGCTGCGCTGGCGTTTGTAATTTAGTGCCTGCCCATATAAGGCCGTCGTCAGCGGCAATCCAATAGCAAACTGCCACGGGTAAATATTCACGGGTGAAGGACTGTGCTTATGGAGAGGAAGATGAGATGGTCAGGGTGGTGTTTGACACAAACTCAGCGAAACTGCGAGAGAAAGTTTTAAGTGCCAGGACTAAGGTAACATTAAATACAGCCATGGACATAGCACGAGATGGCACCAGCACAGCTGGGAACCTTCGATGCATGTACACGAGTGGCTCACGTGAACTGACGCAGTGCACAGATAAAAAGCAACAGTTCCAAAAGCTGAACAAAACCGAATTACACAATTGAAAAGGCAGCAAAAATATGAAGCGTCTCATACATACAAGCATATTCATAAATCCAACTACTGCGGAAACAAAGCACACGTTGGAAAAAGTCAATGTCCCGCTAAAGGAAGACAGTGTAAAAAAAACCCGTGCATGCAGTGTGTCAGGTCTCAGATAAAGAAGAAGACGAGCTGTTTATTGATGCAGTAAGAAACGAATCGATGAATGAAACCTGTCATCTTTACAGCGATTGACAAACACGGAATGTAACTTGAACACAACACATCCTACAAATACGAACCTGATTGAAAGAAATAATGATAATCAAATCCTTGATGACAGCAACACTCAGTAACACTCACAAAACAAATACTGTATATTGACAGTCATGTTACGTTATTTTTAAAATGTTCCCTTTTCTTTTCTAGCTTTTTAACACACTACTTCTCTGCGATCGATGGGTATATATATATATATATATATATATATATATATATATATATATATATATATATATATATATATAACCCGATCTACATACTCGAATAATGGATACTTTATTAGCCATCAGTGATTGTTTTGGTAAAGCCATACTCAGTGTATTCATTAGATGAGCGGTAAAAAGTAAGGCGAGGGAGGATGACTTATTGAGGCATGCAGGCTGTAGTGGCGTCAACTCTATCTGAATTGCGCGATCACATTTGAAAAATATATCTTTTCAAGTTCTATTTAGTCCATATGTGTCAAACTCAAGGGCAGCGGGCCACATCCGCCCGTGTAATTATATCCGCCCGAGATCATTTTATATACTGTATTATTGTTATTAAAGCCGGGTATATGAAGCGCTGGTAACACAATAAACTACAGATCCCATAATGCAGCGCTTCAGCTGCCTTGCGAACAGTTACGCGTTAATCAAGTCTACCTTAAGATGCTGCAAGTTATTGTGAAGCTAGCTCACACGATGCTGAAGAGAAAAGTTGATTCTGAAAATAGAGCCTTTAAAACCGATGGGAGGCTGAGTATATGTTTACTGAACCCGTGTGTCTCATTTGTGGAGCTAATGTGGCTGTAATTACAGAATTTAATCTAAGACGGCACTATAAAACAAAACATCAGGGTAACCTGAAAGACCTGAATGCAATGCAGAAGATACAGAAAGCAGAAGAATTAAATAAGAATCTGACACTTCAGCGGACGTTTTACCCGTGCACAATCACAAAGTGATTTCAATTGAGCTGCTTTTATGGGAGACACAACCACTTGCCCCACTTTCCCTATTACCAAGTAATGTTAAACCAAGTCGTCACTACGGTGTTCCCAAATCGCACTTTGCTGATAAACTGAGCGCACTGAGTTTGCACGGCGCTTTGGTGACTTTGAAGAACAAAAAGTCCGTCTACATGCGGCTCGAACCTTGTGCATGTTTGGTAGCACATATCTGTGTGAGAAGCTCTTCTCAGTGATAAAGACTAACAAAACAGCACACAGGAGTCGCCTCACTGATGAGCACCTGCAATCCATCCTGAGAATCTCCACAACACAGAACCTCACACCAAACAGAAACGAACCTGTTGCCAAAAAGATGCCAGGCGTCCAGCTCTAAAATGACATATGAGCAAAGACAACTGAATGATTTGATTTGTTATTGCTGAAAGGAACACATTTTATTTATATTTCCAGGTTTTGTTATGCAGCATGTTCATATTTGAATTTGTATAATTTTGACAGGATATATTTTTATGGAGAGCAAAATCTTTTGGGATATTTAAAATCTAAGTTTATTTTTTATAAAATATAAAATTACATAAGAGTAAAGAAATTTGAATGTTTGTTCTTTTAATGTTTACTTTATTTCTAACTTGTATAATTTAGACAGGATATATTTTTATGGAGAGCAAAATATTATAAGTTGTTTAAGGTTTGAGTTGATTTATTCAGGAATAATATTCCTGTCTGTTTTACCATTCCTACCAAAGATATTTCTGTCGACTAAATAAAAATTCCTTCTATTTAAAATTTAAATAGAACTTGAACAAATACGATAGTTCATAATATCCAAGCAGACTTGCACGTAAGAGCGGAGTTATCCGTTTTAACAAGCAGCGTATTGCACTGATACGAAATAGCTGTGTGTGTATATATGTAGATATGTATGTATATGTATATATATGTTTATATATATGTGTGTGTGTATGTATATGTATGTGTATATGTATAGATATGTATATATATATGTTTGTGTGTGTGTGTAAATATATATATATATATATATATATATATATATATATGACAACAACACTCATCACTCACAACAGTGACAAAACAATAACATTGACAATCATGTTACGTTATTTTCAAAATGTTTCCTTTTCTTTTTCATTGCTTCTTTAACACACTACTTCTCCATGGCTGGTATTTTGCTAGTATATATATATATATATACACATACTGTATATACACACACAGTGGGGGACCTAAAAAATATTTTGTTGTAATGGAAATTTTGTAGTAATGACATTACATATTTGTCACTATAGTGCTTTCGTTTCGGCATTTACAATTATTTCAATAGCTTCTTTCAAGTTAATTTTAATCTCCTCCTGTCTACAAGTTATGCTGACAAGAATTTTTCTCAGCATTTCCTTGTGATAATACACTTTCAGGGTGCGAATGATGCCCAAATCCAATAGCTGAAGCACTGCTGTGCAACTGGGTAGGAGGAATTTAACGCGAACATTATCTAAATGCGGAAACATGCTGTGGGCTGCATGGTTATCAATCAGAAGCAGAATCATCCTTTGCTTCTTCTTCATATTGCGAGGTTTCTGAACACTTTTGGGACACCAAACCCATCCAACATCCAATGGGACAACACCCTGAAGTGTGTCCCAAAGCACGATTGCCGCGTCTGTGAAAGATTGTTTGTTCGTTGCCGGGACAGGGCAACAGCAGGCTCACAGCGCTGTAGCAAAGTGAAACAGAAGCAGATCCTAAAAGATCATGGTCGTGCTATAATTCCCTGTCTTGCATCCCAAAACACGAGACTGAGTCTCAGTACTTTAGCAAACCCAGCTTTATTCAGCTTAAAACAGGAACAGCCGGGTTATTTATTGTAGAGTGATCTACCACTCTCGTATACATGGACACAGCAATCAGGCAGGGTTGTAGCTAGGTTAGTGGCCAAGTAATACTGTTCCCTGCATTAAAAATATTCCTTGCATCACCCATCGAGATCTTTTCTGTTTGCTTTGGCGGCGAGCCGCAGCAGAGCTCTGAGCCTGCTGTTGCCCCGGCAATGGATAAACAGTTTTGCACAGACGCAGTGATCGCACTTCGGGAAGCTCTTCGCCGTGCTGTCAAGTTGGGAGAGGTCCAAAGAAAGTTTAGAAACCTCACAACAGTGACTTTGCTTTTTCTTTAATGAGTGGTGCATTAATAGAAATGTTTCTTGAACGAGCATCACTGAACCACATAAAAATTGGTCTTTCAAGGAAGTTGACAGTGTTGATGGCGAAATTCCAGATTTGCTGGCAACATCTTTTTTCTTTTTGCCAGAATCAAGAGCCACAAAAATGTAAACTTTGTTTTTTCTAATATGAACTGTTGTTGTTTTTCAGTGTCTGCCATTTGTATAGGAGGGTGACAATAGATGTTTTTCAAATGTTGGCAAGCAATAAGTAAAATGTATCACTGAAAACCACAGAAAACAATAACAGCAAAAACCCAGTACAAGGAAAGTTTGAAGAAAGAAAAAAAATGTTTACAAAGTTTCTGTTTGGGGATCGTTGTGCACAACTGAACTGCGACCACAGAACTAACTACTCTGTGGATGATTAATTCAGGCATTTCAAGGTCTTTTGGGTACTTTGTTGTAATGAAAGTATCTGCTGAATGTATTTTGTAGTCAGAAGATTTCTATAGACACATGTCATATGGGGAAGCTGTCGGGACCATAAAAATACTTTGCTGTAATGAAAATTTCGTTGTAAAGATATTCATTGTAACAGAATTTCACCTGTATTTGATTCCTTGCTGAATCTGTAAGATTGCTCACTTACAAAGAAATGAACAGCCTCTAATTTGTATGGCAGTTTCATTTTAATGAAGAGAGACAGAATATCAAGTAAAAATCCAGAAAAACACATTACATAAAAGTTAAAAATTGATTTCCATATCATTGAGAGAAGTAAGTATTTGATCCCCTACAACCCAGCCAGAATTCTGGCTCCCACAGATTGGCACACAGATTACAATCAATCAATCAATAAATTACAGACACTCCTGATCTCAACCCTTTATGTGTATAAAGCACACATATCCACAGAATGAATTTCTACCACTCAAACTTCTCTACCACCATGTATAAGACCAAAGAGCTGTCAAAGGACGTCAGGGACAAGATTGTAGACCTGCACAAGGCTGGAATAGGCTACAAGACCTTCAGCAAGAAGCTTGGTGAGAAGGTGACAACTGTTGGCTTGATTATTCGGAAATGGAAGAAATATAAAATGGCCACTATTTGCCCTTGGTCTGGAGCTCCATGCAGGATCTTGCCTCATGGGGTGAGGATGATCAGGAGAAAGGTGAGGGATCAGCCCAAAACTACACGAGAGGAGATTGATTGTTAATAATCTGAAGGCAGTTGGGACCATAGTCGCCAAGAACACCATTGGTAACACATGTGCCATAATGGATTGAAATCTTGCAGTGCCCACAAGGTCCCCCTGCTCAAGAAGGCACATGTACAGACCAGTCTTAAGTTTGCCAGTGAACATCCAAACTTAAGATATTATATATACATACATAGTGGTGTTATGGGTCCACAGCTCTTTGAGAAAAGGCCATTCATTTTAAATAAATAATCACCGCACCCGAGGCGTGGGGCGATGTTGTAGCGAGCGCGGGGCGTCGTCAATGTGGCGTTTCTCACCGTGTGCACAGGTGAGGAACTGCCCACATTCGTGATTGCTCCCGTGGCTAATGCTACAGCTGTGATGGCCCGTCACGATATAAAAAAGAAGCACAAGTCGGTTGAAGGGGTAAAAGAAACGATCGGAGAGAAAAAGGAAAGGAGGAAAGAGGACGGAGGTTACAGGGAGCGAGGAAGCATGTGGTGCAAGAGAGACGGACAGGCGGTGTGTGCGTGTGGTGAGCGCACGATCGTGGGCAGCTGCGAGGAAGCTGGGTGTTAGGCCGACACCCAGGCGTTTGAGTTGATGTTGCTCCCGCTGAGCGACCAAGTAGCGGGAGTGACCAGGTGAAAGCGACGAGCCGCAGAAGGCCGCGGAAAGGCAGCGGAAGTCGGGAGGATTGGTGGTGGAGTCCCCAAATGTGTGCGTCCTGGCTATTGGGGTAATCAAGTCTCGGGGACTGGGATGAGTGCCATACCGGAGCCAGGGATCGGGAGGTCTCCAGTCTCGCGAAAGTGTAGAGGAGGGCAGCTGCAGAGAGCGTCTTGCCTGCTGCTTGGCCCAAACGGGATAAGCAGGTGAGACGCTAATAAACGATGCACCGGATTTGTTGTTGTTTTTAAGACTGCTTCCTAGAGAAGATTTTAACCTCTGGTTTTAAAGGATTGTTTTTTCTTATTGTTGTTGTAACCTCCATGTTCTTTTTATGGATTATTTGATGAAGAAAGAACTGCACTTTATGAACACTTTTTTTGTTGACTGTTTTTAATAAAAGCACTGTTTTCACTTTTAACCATCCCCTTGTTCAGATGCTCAATTATTTGCCTTCACTGACTAGCTCTCTCGGTTTCATTATCGACGGTGTTGGGTTCAAGGGTTCCCAAACAGCCATGGGAGCGTGGAGCCAGAACCCACATCGTCACATACATACACACACAGTCTATAGTTGACTCACTGACTGACTGAGCAAAAATATAAATTTTCCATTTAATTAAATTGCTGGAATGTGGCAGTATGGCATACTTAAGACAGTAGGTATCCTCTAAGAAAATACATTATAATATATTAATATTTAGGGATGAACCCCCACCCCCCATGATACATAAAGGAAATACCCCAATACCTCAAAAACACCGTGAAGGATTTAATTGAAATTTGACAACATTGTAGACAAAGCAAAATTAACTAACACCTTTTTTATTTCTTGATATTTGTCACTAATAATGCTTTAGCGAGTGGGGCGTTCTAATGCACCATGTCCCACATTTCTCCTGTACTTAAAACAATTGGGATGACAATTTCATTCACTACCTCGCTGGTTTACAGCTTTTATCTTAGAGCAGTGTTTTTCAACATTTCCAGTCTTGAGACCCTATTTAAGTTCGTTGATGACACACAAACAGCATTGGTGGGGGGTAGATCCTCCCTTTGTGAATCAAGCGCAGTTGGAAGAGTGGTTGAGCATGGCGAGCACCCTTGTTAAAAACAACATCGTTAGAAAAAGGGAAAACATCACACAGCATTGTTGATTGCTTCCGCGGATTGGGAATCTTTCACATATGAGAATAAATCTGAGATAAATGAAATTTACTACATTTTTTTAATTAGTGCATAGCCTTTCATTTTTGAAAAACATCAACAGTGTTGTCCACCTGAACATCATCATGATGTTTGCAATACCAGGCAACTATCAATGTTAAGCGCTGCAAATTGTCAAAATAAGCCAAACCATGATTGGACAAAATGAAACATGATATTTTTCTAATCCTGATAGAGATGTTATTTTTCAGAATGTGGCAAGAAGAGAACAGCATGGTGCTTTTGAGATTAGAAATTAGTAACTCTTTTTTTGGTAGACATTTAAAGTATTCAAATCCACTGTATAATGAGGAAGTACTAATTTTAGACTTTGACGCTAATGGGAAAATCAAAATTGTTAGCAGTTTTTACCTTTGAATGAATCACCTTTAAATCACATTTGTAACATTACTGAATACTGCTTTAAAACAGAGTTTGACTGCAACCTCTTTCACACCAGCACACCAAGGACTGTATGTGGCATGTTCAATAGTTGGCAGATCAAGTGATCTAATAATATTATCCTTCGCTTTAAAAAAAAAAAAAAAGAGAAAAATACAAATATTGTATACAGAAAAATACTTACGAAGTACTTCCGATAAACCAATGAAAAGCCGGGTAACACAGCTAGTACAAAAATATAGGCAGAATAGTAATTATCAACATTAATTAAATGATTATGAAAAATGTTTCATGACCATAACATTCTCTTATCATAGAAAAAAAATTGTCCAATATTATTCTAAAATATTTAAGATATTAATTTCTTAAGATGGGGCGGCACGGTGGCTCAGTGGGTAGCGCTGCTGCCTCGCAGTTAAGAGATCCGGGTTTGCTTCCCGGGTCCTCCCTGCGTGGAGTTTGCTTGTTCTCCCCAAGTCTGCATGGGTTTCCTCCGGGTACTCCGGTTTCCTCCCACAGTCCAAAGACATGCAGGTTAGGTGCACTGGCGATTCTAAATTGTCCCTAATGTGTGCTTGGTGTGTGGGTGTGTATATGTGCGCGTCCTGCGGTGGGCTGGCACCCTGCCCTGTGTTGGCTGGGATTGGCTCCAGCAGACCCCCGTGACCCTGTAGTTAGGATATAGCGGGTTGTAGTTAGGATATAGCGGGATTTCTTAAAATGTGTATTACAAGCAGCAGAATATTTACTTTATATTGTTTTATTGTCTGTAGGAATAACATCTTTTGATTTCCTTTTCATTCCCATCTTCTATATTCAGTAATTCAAAGACAATGGTTATAATTTCTAAAGGGATATTGATAATTACAGATTAAAAATGTTGCCAGCCCAATCAATTTTATGTTGGTCTTTATTAGTTCTATGTCTGCCTTGCTACTCCACAATTTTTTGGCTGAATTTAAAATTACCACTCCACTCCATAAGTACATCATTAGTATTCTAGTATTAGTATTCTTTTAATACAAACCGGATTACAAAAAAGTTAGGACACTAAACAAATTGTGAATAAAAACAGAATGCAATGATGTGGAGATGGCAAATGTCAATATTTTATTTGTAATAGAACGTAGATGACAGATCAAATGTTTAATCCGAGTAAATGTATCATTTTAAAGGAAAAATATGTTGATTCAAAATTTCACGGTGTCAACAAATCCCAAAAAAGTTGGGACAAGTAGCAATAAGGCTGGAAAAAGTAAATTTGAGCATAACGAAGAGCTGGAAGACCAATAAACACTAATTAGGTCAATTGGCAACATGATTGGGTATAAAAAGAGCTTCTCAGAGTGGCAGTGTCTCTCAGAAGCCAAGATGGGTAGAGGATCACCAATTCCCACAATGTTGCGCAGAAAGATAGTGGAGCAATATCAGAAAGGTGTTACCCAGCGAAAAAATTGCAAAGACTTTGCATCTATCATCATCAACTGTGCATAACATCATCCGAAGATTCAGAGAATCTGGAACAATCTCTGTGCGTAAGGGTCAAGGCCGTAAAACCATACTGGATGCCCGTGATCTCCGGCCCTTAAACGACACTGCACCACAAACAGGAATGCTACTGTAAAGGAAATCACAGAATGGGCTCAGGAATACTTCCAGAAACCATTGTCAGTGAACACAATCCACCGTGCCATCCGCCATTGCCAGCTGAAACTCTACAGTGCTAAGAAGAAGCCATTTCTAAGCAAGATCCACAAGCTCAGGCATTGTCACTGGGCCAGGGATCATTTAAAATGGAGTGTGGCAAAATGGAAGACTGTTCTGTGGTCAGACGAGTCACGATTCAAAGTTCTTTTGGAAATCTGGGACGCCATGTCATCCGGACCAAAGAGGACAAGGACAACCCAAGTTGTTATCAACGCTCAGTTCAGAAGCCTGCATCTCTGATGGTATGGGGTTGCATGAGTGCGTGTGGCATGGGCAGCTTGCATGTCTGGAAAGGCACCATCAATGCAGAAAAATATATTCAGGTTCTAGAACAACATATGCTCCCATCCAGACGTCATCTCTTTCAGGGAAGACCCTGCATTTTTCAACAAGATAATGCCAGACCACATTCTGCATCAATCACAACATCATGGCTGCGTAGGAGAAGGATCCGCGTACTGAAATGGCCAGTCTGCAGTCCAGATCTTTCACCTATAGAGAACATTTGGCGCATCATAAAGAGGAAGGTGCGACAAAGAAGGCCCAAGATGATTGAACAGTTAGAGGCCTGTATTAGACAAGAATGGGAGAGCATTCCTATTTCTAAACTTGAGAAACTGGTCTCCTCGGTCCCCAGACGTCTGTTGAGTGTTGTAAGAAGAAGGGGAGATGCCACACAGTGGTGAAAATGGCCTTGTCACAACTTTTTTGGGATTTGTTGACACCATGAAATTCTGAATCAACATATTTTTCCCTTAAAATGATACATTTTCTCAGTTTAAACTTTTGTTCCGTGATTTATGTTCTATTCTGAATAAAATATTAGAAGTTGGCACCTCCATATCATTGCATTCAGTTTTTATTCACAATTTGTATAGTGTCCCAACTTTTTTGGAATCTGGTTTGTACATTAAAACATTTTCACTACAGCCATCTTACTTGGGAATATTAAATGATAAATTTGGTATTGTTCAAGACAAAGTAACTTCTTCACAATCACAGCATATATCTAAAGTAAAGTATTTTAAAAATAAATTGTAAAAACTACAAACATGAAAACAAAATCATTATAACTTACTGAATATGTAAATTTTCATGTTAACAGTGTTATCAAGTATTGATCTTCATCTTGAGATTACTTACGTTTCAAAACAGCGTATCCATGTTATTTTAGGAAGAAAAAAAAAAAAAAGTAAAAAAACCTAAAACATTTTTGTGATATTCAGTCATTTTAAAAAGGATGGTGGCAGTGTGCTCAAGCTTGGAGTTCTTATTCCTCCACGGCACTCTTTAGGACTAGGGGCATGGAGCCACCTCAGAGTCATCTCCCGATTTTTTAACATTATTGTTGATGCCCAGATGTGAACTGCTAGACAATTATCAGTTTACAAAAAAGCTTTACCCAAGTCTTTCACTATACAGAAGCTTATTCCCTCCACTCAAAAACAGTACCTAATACATATTAAAAGCAGTAATCAATGACAGAAAGCTTATAAACTGCTTATTCTAAATGGGCATTTCAATTGAAAAAGGATGCAAGTAAGAATGACACAGTTAAACAATATGACTTACTGTACAAACAGTTATATGGAAAAGTCTTGCAAAGAGGCAACTGGTAGAAGTTGGTGAATTTGAACCTTTATTTGCTCAGTAATTTAAAGGACAATGCCAATTGTCCATTTTAAGCATGAGGGATGGATGAAGAGTATAATTTACTTAAAATTATACAATCATGAAATGAATTAAACAAGTTTTAAAATTGATTAATGCATAATGTAAATCTCAAATTGTTAAAGCACTAAATGATGATCAGCAGGCATAAGATGCAAAATTTACTCCCCTGGAAATTTTCTGTCTTGAGATCCAGAAATGGAAATTGACAGAGATAAATGGGGTTTCTTATTTGCCACCTTATGTAAATCTGGTTTTGAACCAAATATATACTCTAATTCCTAAGTCTCAATTAGAATAAACAAAATAAACATTTTTTTTATTTGGGTCTTGAGGATTTTCCAACAATGGTCAATGTCACCAATTGTGTTAATCTCTTTGAGCCACTTGATGTCTACTTGGGCAAACCAACCAGAAATTAATGGAATTGTAAGAGGTGGAACTGAGTGAAAAGCTGACATTGAAGATATGGTGCACTTTATAACTAACAAGGCCACCTCTGTTTAGGATGAGTTAAATTTTTACCTTCCCCTGAGCAATTCATGTAAGAAGACATCATCAACATGGATTCTGAATGCAGCTTACTCTAAAATGGAGGCAACAATGAGTGGTGTCTGTTAAGGCAGGAGCCCTAGGACCCATTTGTGGACAACAGTGATGAGGCAAACTTTTGCGTAAAAGAGTTCTTTCGTGCAATTTAGCAAGTGGATCTCTGGAGGTGATAGAGACATAACGAAAGACCAAGAAAGAAGAAGGTGCAGCAGTAGCTGAAGCAAAATCCCATATGTTTATGAGTTTTAATAAGTTATTTCACAATGAGGATGGTAGCATCACCAAGGCTTTTCTCAGCTAGGATGAGGAAATGCTGTGGTTAACTGGGAAATGTTTTCATGAGTGTAACAAAAGCACTTTAAGAAATGCATCATATACATCCTCCTCAAAGCAAGCAGTGCCATAAACATTGTATGGTTTTGAGTCAATTTCTTTGGCCATGGTCACTGCAGTGTTTAAAAAGCTCTATAAGCTTCAAGGTCGGAGGGTGGATGAGATCCTGTTATTAATGAATCAGACTATTTAGCATCCCTGAAAAGGCCTGTTCTGGAGCAATAGAACAGCGACATTGCACAGCTGATAACATACATTTCCATAAGGAGTCGATTTTGTTCTGGCTATGGAACAGTGGAGTAAACCTTATATTTGAGAGTATACGGAATTAACCAAGAGTGGGACTGTCCTTCAGCCCTGGAGTGACATGACATAGACCAGCCAACCCCTGACTCCCTTTACAATTACTAGGCCACCATGGTAACTGCAAACAAAAGAAAAGATACACACAACTCCTAAATTAGCTGTTTCTTGCTTGATTCAATGCATTCGTGTAGATGCCGGAGTAACAAGTTGCTATTGTCAAGAGTATTGTCTTTTATATACAGATACTTTAGTTTTGTACCTTCGATAGCTGAGGCCATGCTTTAGTTTTAGTTTTATCACATTAACAAGGTCAAGGTGTTTTGTTTTATTGTCACATGTACAATGAAATTCTTACTTATGTAATGTTCCTTACAGACAAATAATCAGCATAAAACATCGAGAAAAAAATTCAACTTAAATCTAATAATAATCATTGTAAATAAAACTAGACACATTATGTACACAAGAATCACAGAAGATGTCGCAATTAATTGGCTGTTGATTACAGTTTATCACATATGACAGTTAAGCAGTCTTATTACCTGCAGGTAGTTACTGTTCTTAAATCTCACAGTTCTTGTGTTAATAGTTCTAAAGTGCCTGCCTGATGGAAGGTGGGATTATAATATCCAAGCAGGGAGACTGGAGTCCTTTATAACTCGTTTTGCCTTTCTCAGACAGTGCTTGGTCAATATACCTGCAGAGTTGGAATCTGTGTGCCAGTGATAATCTGCGCTGTTTTCACCAACCTCTTCAATAGCTTGCAATCCCTAGCTGAAGTGCTGTCATACCAACACACCAAGCAGCCTGTCAAGATGAACTCTACAGTACATTTAGAAAAGTTGATGATGGTTGCTGGAGACATTTGGGCATTCCTTAAAACTGTGAGAAAGTAAAATTGTTAATGGGCTTATTTTGGTGACTGCTGTAGTGTGTTCTGTCAACCTGACGGGAACTCCCAGAAATTTAAAATTGCTGTTTCTTTCCATATCTACACCCTCAGTATAAATGGGGGTGGGATTCACCTGCTGCTTCCTGAAATTAGTGATCATCTCCTTACTCTTGCGGACAATCAGAGAGAGGTTATTGTCCTGATACCACTGTGATAGGACCCTAAATCTCCTCTTGATAAGCTGTCTCATCATTATATGTGATCAAGCCAATGATGGTAGTATCTTCAGAGAACATTATGATGGTATTGGAGCTGTATTTAGCCACACAGTCATGGCTAAACAGAGAGTACAGCATGCTCTGTCTTAGACATTGTTGGAGGTCACAGCAGAAAAAAAATCAGAAGATCTTTGGACTGGGGATGTAAAAATTCAATGCTTGTAGCAACCTTCTCTTTATTGCTTTATCTGCCTGGGTATCTCTTCCTTTACTCTCCTCAGCTGTTTTCATCTCTGTCATTTACCTAGAAGTACAATCCTCTATTGTTTCTGGCATGGATCCTGCAGTTGAACTAACTTCCTCATTTCCCACTGGGCCAGCCTCATCTTTAGTAACAAAGTATTAATATGACTACTGCTAAGAAGTGTGTACCTCTATGTAACATGGCAAATTATAACTTTGTAATAAAGAATATGTGTTGTCTGTACAGCTGTAATGTATTATTGCATATCCATCCATAGACAATTTCTTCACATCCTGCAGTTTCAATAGCATATCATACTGGTCAGATAATTTTCTATAATGCTGAAAAACACCCACAAACCAACATACTGTCATAACATCACAGCACAACCATGTTGCACATACTGTACCTATTGTTATCCTTTTTTGCAGCATTTTGTTCTCCCTGATCATTTATTGCAGGTAGTGCTTTGGTTGCTTAAGACTTGCATCATAAATTCATTAAAATTAATTTTTTCCTTTCTTAATAGGCTACATTGCCTAAATTCTTATTTACCTTTCTTTTTTCTTTTACCTTTGGTTTCCATTTTAAAATGGTTCAATGTATTGAGTGGGTTAAGTGGATGGATAGATGGATGAAAGGACAGACAGATTCAATGTCATGCGTGTGGGGTTGTGCCATTTGGGGAGGGGTCACCTCATTTTTCCTAGAATAGATAACTGAACACAAAGTGGGATTATAACACTTGAGGAGGGGCTATCTTTGTATGGATTTACTAAATACATGTTTTATTTATTTATTATTTATATTGTTTACTTATAATAATTTGAAAGGGCGTGCATAGCAGCTCGACTGACTCAGAAATGTCACTCTCCCAGGATTCCTGATGGCCACTCTGCCCCCAGAACTTACCAGTCCTTTTTAATATGTGCTTTCCATATGATGTTTAGTTTATATTCTGTATGTAAACGGTACCAGGAAAAAGACAACACAATGCCCCTCCCCCCCCCCAAAAAAAACCAGATAAGGACAGATAAAAATGCAAGTGAAATGTACAACAGTAACATAATTAAGCAGTATGTAAGCAGTATGTAAGTTGAGATGTAGAAGTAAAGAAGACAGTATTTTGGGTGTGCAATGCAGGTGATTTATACTGCCTCTTAACTCTTTATAACTGTCATTTGTCTGAGTTATTTTAATTTGCATACACCCTCTGGCAGGTAACTAAAGGTTGCAATAAGTACTGCATTCCTATAAAAGACTAAAAAGTACAAGAAGTCCTGACTATAATTTCATTTACATCATGCCAATATATCCACCTTTAGATCATCACCCCATGTAGCAAATCATTTATATTATTAAAATTATGTCTTACATGCATTTTGTCACCAAACATTCCTTTGAGGAAACAAATACATATATCTGAAAGTGAAAAACTAATGGATTTAAAAATTGTGCCATACAAACCCCTTCCTGTCTGGTGAAAAGCATAAGGCATTTGTTAAGTGCTGCACAAGTCTCTGTTGAAAGGTCAGCAAGATTTTTCAGCTTTAAGAGTACTGTGACTGGCAAACCTGGGAGGAATAAAACAAAAAATGAATTTATATAATGCTCTCCACTTCAACAGAAAATGTATCTCATTAAAACAATCACAAAACATTATAACATTAAAAAGTTTCACAATTTTTTAATTAGAATTGTTGGAAAATGTAGTCCAAAATGATCAACTAGCAAATGAGAGGATTAAATCTAATAAGTTAGTTTGGGCTTATTTCTTATAAAGACTGTTAAAAATTGCAAAACACTTTTACTTTTACATTATAGAATACATTACAGGCTGTCTGTGGCTTAAAAAAAAATCAAAGTCATACTTAAATCAATTACATATATAATTTTTATTAGCCTAACTTTGGAATAAATTGACTATACTGAACTGCACTCTGAACACGAACCCTCCAACATAACTTGTTAAAATGTACAGCCAAAGTAGTACTTCAAAGTAACAGCACTATATAATTGTCATCTTCATTGAAAGTTGCCCCGAGAAAGTTTGCATATATAGAAGAGATTCTTGTTTGTTTTCCTTGTTATTATTATCATTAAATGACATAAATCATGTTTATCTAATTAGCAAGATATAATATCTATTGCTAAAGTAATATCATTTTAAAAGCATTTCCACAAACCTTTTGGTTTAAATTGCTTATGCAACATATTGCTAATGTTACATTCACTTACTGTATTTTGCTTAGTATGTATTATTAATAATTTATTGTTCTGTAGTATTCCTAGTAATCAGAGTTGGTGCCTAAAGCAAGCATAGGCAAAGAGATTTTTGTTTCGTATTGTTTTGGCTTAGGACTTGGAGATGTATTAAGGAGATGTATAACAAAAGTGTGCCAGGAAAGCAACTCTGAAGTCAAATGCGCAAAGATAGATGATACATTTGGGTTTTCAGTAATTAGACAGACAGATGCACAAGTGACAGCACAATACAGCTTGCTACATGTCTTCAGATGTGTTGACATAGATCTAGCTTTTATTATACACTTTGAAGTTTGCAAAAGGAGGCTGTCAGACATATTTCACAAATTCAAAGCACTAACTTCAGCTTGCTAATGCATCTATCCTGCCATTGTTAATACATCTGAGTAATGATTGAAAGAATAAAATTGTACAGTATGTATAAATTATAATAATTGGGTTTATCTTCAGAATGTTTGAGCTTAATGTTTCAGACAGTATATAAAACCTGGAAATATAATATCTATCTGGAAATCTACTAGAATCCAGAATACAGCATAGTGGTAATTCTTAAATTTAAAAAAAAAAATCCATATACATTATTAGCTTTAAGAGCATTATTTAAAAATACAGGATTGGGGTTACATAGAAACAAAGAGTTTGCTTGGCATTCTCCTATACAATGAAAGAGGGCAGTTCTAAAGTGTTGCACTGTGGATGACAAAAACGGGTGTGGGAGGCTGGGACTTGTACTGTGAATATATAAACACTAGCAGAATACCCGCGCTTCGCAGCGGAGAAGTAGTGTGTTAAAGAAGGCACGAAAAAGAAAAATTTTTAAAATAACGTAACATGATTGTTAATGTAATTATTTTGTCATTGATATGAGTGTTGTTCTCATATCTATCTATCTATCTATCTATATATATATATATATATTGTTCTCATATCTATCTATCTATATATATATATATCTATCCTATATATATATATATGGCAGCGGAGAAGTAGTGTGTTAAAGAAGGAAAGAGAAAGAAAAGGAAACATTTTGAAAATAACGTAACATGATTGTCAATGTAATTGTTTTGTCACTGTTATGAGTGTCGCTGTGATATATATATATAGCAAAATACCCGCGCCGATGACATGTGTTAAAGAAGTTATGAAAAAGAAAAGGAAACATTTTAAAAATAATGTAACATGATTGTCAAAGTAATTGTTTTGTGTATTTGGCGGCAGCGTCATAAAGTTTTTTTCGTCTAGCTGCATCAGAAAATGTACCACGACGTCTGACACGCCTCCTTTTTACTGTTTTCTCACAGCTTGGATTGCTGCTGTCATATATATACACACACACACACACACACACACACACACACACATATATATATACAGTACATATATATACACATACATATCTTCATATCTACATATCAATATACATATCTACATATACAATACATACCTATCTACATCATATATACACACACACATACATACATACACACACACAAATTATATATATGTGTGTATGTATGTATGTATGAGTGTGTGTATATATATATATATATATATATATATATACACACACATACATACATATACTTGTGTGTATGTTTGTATGTGTCTATATGTGTGTGTATAGCTTTGGTCACTGAGTGCAAGGGAAAAATAATAAAATATAGTCTATAAGTTATTAAACAGTAAAACATTAACGTTTTAAGAAGTACAGGTACATTGAGCACTACTGGAGTGGTTGCGGGTAAACTACATTTTAAAGACTGTGTAACACAACAGATAAGTAACTAACAGCAGCTAAAATGTATATGGATCATCTCTCGGTAGTAGATCCCTTTTGAAAGGCGCTACACGACGGCTGTGGTATAGAAATTACATTTTCTATGTGAACGCTCAAATTTGTGCCTCTGGTAATGTGCCTTACCGCATTTAAAGAAAATTAGTTTTGTGTCCTCTGCAGTGTTAAGAGAGAAAGGCTTTGGTTTGGGATAAAAGGAAAAAAGGTGTAAAGAAAGGAAAGTTGCCTTTTTCTTTTATATAGTATAGAGAGATGTGTTCGCTGACGTTATGATCGCCTTTTGGGGACAGTCGCGTGGGTCTTGTGTAGACTGGTGGGACGCCCCGCCATTAATCGGCTGTGATGGCACTGTCAGTCCTCCACTCCTGTGCGTGTCTTCATAATCCGAGGTGAGGACCTCATAATCGTATCGTGCAAAAGAAAGTGTGAATCGCCTTAATATTATTTTGCCGTGGTGTAGAAAAGGGGTCCCGTGTTTGCACTTGTCTGGGCTATAGCGCAGGGGGAGGATGAAAAAAATGAAAAGTGCTCACTTTGACTTAAGGCAGAAGCGCAGTCAGCGTCTCAAAGGCCGGCACAGCTATGCACGCGCGCTGGCTCCTTGACTTTTGCAGGGCAGGAGACCAGTTTTTGCAGACACGTTCATGATATCAAAAGTCTCAGCGCTCTTTGGAGGTCATTCATATATTATATGATATATATATATATATATATATATATATATATATATATATATATATATATATATATATATATATATATATATATATATATATATATATATATATATATATACCAAAATACCACGCAGCGGAGAAGTAGTGTGTTAAAGAAGTAATGAAAAAGAAAAGGAAACATTTTAATAATAACGTAACATGATTGACATTGTCATGAGTGTTGCTGTCATATATATGCCTGCCTAAATAAGTCACCCTCGCTTTGCTCTTACTTTATTTACCGCTCATTTAATCATGGCTAATGGCGAAAAATTATAAAATGGAAGGAGGATGGCTTTACCAAAACAATTATTGATGGCGAATCGATTATTCATAAAGCTTGAATTGGTGATCTGGTTTTCTGTGTTAACCTCATATTTTTTCATACTTCTTCTCAAACTAAGGTGGTGCGAGGGTAAAATGAATCGGGATGCGCTGATCAATGTAATCGGTGTACCAGGAAATCATGCATTGACAAAAGCTCCCCTTTGCTTGTAATGCAAAGTGTGATTAAATGCATTATTTTTAACACGTTATGGAGCACATGCATCGAAGCTTCTCAGCTGTGCTTGTGCCAAGAATAGGAAAGATTTTAAAAATAAAGTAACACGATTGTCAATGTAACCTTTTGTAAGTAGTGCCTGGAGGATTCAGTGTGGAGAAACTTTAGAGACAGCGTGTGTATTAACTTGTGGATTTTTCTGTGAGTATTTGGTGGCAGTCTGACGAAGTTGCTTCGGAAGACGGCGTTAGCCGCGGAGCTCAGCTCAGAGCGAAATGAGATGAATGGGAGGGGAGATGATGACGTGACTCCCCCCCGCCTTAACTGTCAATCCCCCACAAACACAGTCTCTCGGAATTTGCATAAGCACACCCCTTCACCTACAATTTTAACTTAGTTACAAAGTGATCAAAACTCTCGCTTATATCCCGCGCCCTCTCATTAAACCTGTATCCCGCATTACCTGTGGGCATGTGAAACGCCAGCGGTAGCCTGTCTATGAACTTAATTTAAAGTTTAGGTTTACACCTTGCTTTCTTTCCGAGGTAGCAGCACTCATGAATATGGTAGTATATGTCACTCGCTCGCTTCTTGTTGTTTCGCTGCCTTCTCAATTATATAATGCATGTTTTCTTAAGCGCTTTTTGGAGGTCTTCCTGGTTTTCTACGCGACTGCGCTGACAGTCAGTTCACGTGATTACGGGAGGCGTGATGATGTCACACGAAACTCCGCCCCCCCACGTCATTCCAGCTCAACTCCATTACAGTTAATGGAGAAAAATACCTTCCAGTTATGACCATTAGGCGTAGAATTTCGAAATGAAACCTGCCCAGCTTTTGTAAGTAAGCTGTAAGGAATGAGCCTGCCAAATTTCAGCCTTCTACCTACACGGGAAGTTGGAGAATTAGTGATGAGTCAGTGAGTGAGTGAGTGAGTGAGGGCTTTGCCTTTTATTAGTATAGATTTACAATGGATTTGTAAGCTACAAGACAGAACTTATTAACTAGAAACAAGGCAGACTGCAATGTCAGGTATAAAATACGGTTCACCGTCAAAAGCGCGATAGACATATGCGCCCCGACAAAACTGCGATGGACAAATGAGCGCCGACAAACCCGCAAACTGGTTTTCGACAAATGTGCGCCGACAAAATCGCGAGAGAGGCCAAGAGAGTGAGACACATACGTGCGCATTATGTATACATTATGTGCTAGGTTATAACTCTTATAACTGCTGATGGCATGCCGCGAACAAATAACTCAGTCAAGGGTTGGCATAATGCGTCGTACACAAAGCGGAATTACCAGCAGTCAGGCAGCCAGCAAGTCTGAATACGCTCAACTATCAAGACGTCTTGCTGCAATTCTTCCTACATATGTAGGGCGTGATCTTAAGGACTATCTGCGTGCCATGCTGACGGCATACCGCGTCTCATAATATTGACTTCTAAAATAAACATTATTATATATGCTTTAAACTAGTAATTCATATTTAATGAAACTTTCACAATTTTGTCGGCGCGATTTTGACGCCGCGTTTATTTGGCTCATATGTCTATCGCGCAAATGTCGGGTCACATAAAAGACTTGTATGTACTAGAATATTCTGCTAACAGAGAGACAGAGAAATATAGGCAAGAAAGGGGATCCAGGGCACTGCGTCATTTATGGGTCTAATTTCTCTACAGTTAAAACACCATGCTGCTTGTTGTCTGTCTGTTACAATAATTAATATTTGAGTGTTATCGTGTTACATTTCATTGAGCTACAGTATCTACCTTTCTGATCTTTTCTCTAAATCAAGTCGCTCTCAACACTGCTAAAGAGCCATGAACTCATACTAGAAACTTGTCATTGTTCTTGTTGCATCACAGGCTCTTATGCTGCCTTACAGCGCCTTAACAACTGTTTGGCTCCGGAAGTTAAGTGAGGATTAAGAGTTAAGCCAAATACAATCTTTTCCAACGTTTAAACATTTTGTTCACCTTTTTCCCAATTTTTGCCCAAGGTTTGTATGTGTCTGTGGATGGATATTTTTAATTGGGTAAGATAGAGAGACAGATAGCATGTGCAAGTTGCAAAAATACAGCAGGACTAAGTTGTTATTATTGTCAATTTGCATATCAAAATATGTCTGACTTTAGACAATGACAACATACATGCCTTGAAATACTGTACATCCTTTGATACAAAAAAAATTGCGTTAAAGCAGTGTTTATTTTATAGATCTGTCCCAAAACTCCCCTTCAAGCATGCCGAAACCTTCTAGAGAGATGCAACTCCCAGTTCAAAAACCACTGAACTAGGACAGTTCTCTCTCACAATGGGCCATAGTATTTTCAATCAGAAACTAGAGGCTGATACTGAAAACCTTTACAAATAAAGTGTCCTTTTTGAAGCATACTAAAGGACAGTATGGTAGTAGTGTTGCTCCCTCACACTAAGGATATCATGTCCCTGGTGCTCCCTACTTAGAGTTTGCATGTTCTCTCCATTTCTTCCCAGTGTTCTGGTTTTCTCCCAAATTCCAAAGATGTGAAGGCTGGGTGAATTGATGATGATTGGCCCTAATATGTGTTTATGTGGATCTCTGTCCAGGAAGTATACCTACCTGTAATCTGAATTCTGAATTTTAAAATCGCATATTAATCAGATCACTAGGACAGCATTTTTTCACATAAGAAACATAGCAAAAGTTAGACCTCTTATATCTTTGAAAGATGCTGACAAATTAGTTCACGTATTTGTTTTCAGTCGACTAGATTACTGTAACGCACTCCTCTCAGGACTACCCAAAAAAAGACATAATTCGGTTGCAACCAGTGCAGAATGCAGCTGCTAGAATCCTAACTAGGAAAAGAAAATCCGAACACATTTCTCCAGTTTTAATGTCACTACACTGTTACCTGTGTCATTCAGGATTGACTTTAAAATTCTGCTTATGGTTTATAAAGCCTTAAATAATCTCGCCCCATCTTGTATATCGGAATGTCTGACACCTTATATTCCAAATCGTAACCTCAGATCCTCAAATGAGTGTCTCCTTAGAATTCCAAGAACAAAACTTAAAAGAAGTGGTGAGGCGGCCTTCTGCTGCTATGCACCTAAAATCTGGAATAGCCTGCCAATAGGAATTCGCCAGGCTAGTACAGTAGAGCACTTTAAAAAACTGCTGAAAACACATTACTGTACTTTAACATGGCCTTTTTATAACTTTAATTTAACTTAATTTAACTTAATCCTGATACTCTGTATGTTCAATTCTTCATAATAACTATTCATGGTGGCTCTAAAATCCGTACTGACTCTGACTCTCTCTTCTGTTTCTTTTTCCGGTTTCTTTGTGGTGGTGGCCTGCGCCACCACTACCTACTCAAAGCATCATGATGCTCCAACAATGATGGATGGATTAAAAGGCAGAAGTCTACGTGACCATCATCATCAAGTCCTTCTGTGAGAACCCTAAATCCAAAAAGGACTGTTTCATTTATTTTAGGTAGAATGCCCAGAGGGGACTGGGCAGTCTAATGGTCTGGAATCCCTACAGATTTTATTTTTTTCTCCAGCCGTCTGAAGTTTTTTTTTTTGTTTTTTCTGTCCCCCCTGGCCATTTGACCTTACTCTTATTCTATGTTAATTAATGTTGACTTATTTTGTTTTCTTATTGTGTCTTTTATTTTTCTATTCTTTATTATGTAAAGCACTTTGAGCTACTGTTTGTATGAAAATGTGCTATATAAATAAAAGTTGTTGTTGTTGTTGTTGTACCTAGTACCCTATGATTGCTTGAAAAGGCTCCAGGTGCCCCACGACCCTGCCCTGTATAAGCAGGCTAGGATGATGCGTCCATGGATGGATGTTTGGATGGAGAGATAGTGTAAAAAATTCAATAGTAAAAAGATATTTATTGTAGTCTTAGAAACATGAGGCAAAGGCAAAAAGTAAAACTTTAAAGGCTATGTTAGATCCTAAATGTTTGAATGAACATAATTTTAGGCAACACAGCCATCTTCAAAATGTATTGTATGTATTTAGTTATAAAGATGCATGGATCATTATTAGGCATGGATTGAAACGTAAGTCCACACAGTAATGAAACAGAGCAGTTAAAACCCGCAGAAACTAATGTAAATCAAATTTAAAACTTGGAATGTCTTTGAATTGTGTCACTGTTTACCTTCAACATTTAAATTTAGACTTTTTAAAATATCTTTAAACTGAAAATCAAATAATGGGATGATGGCCATCTACAAATTGATAAAGTTTAAAAAAAAAAAAAAAAAGAATTAGTTTAAAACACCGTAATTTGAAGTGTTCAGTGAAAATTTCTAGGTGATATGAGGGAGGGGGAATGGGGGTTATTACAGTGGCATTGCTTTTTTTTTTTAATTCAAATCTTTTTGACTGCTTATCTTTTGGTGAAATAAATAAAAAATAAATAAAATTTAAATCACTAAAAAGGTAATAATTTACTTTATGAGGTAGAAATACATAATAAACCACAGCAGTTGCAACAATTATTTAAAATAATAAAATGTGTGATTCAGTTTAAATATTTTAAGTCTAAATAATCTCAATCGTAATAGAAATTTGCCATTTTTACCCTCTGATAGAGATCCACTGAGGGCTAGACCCCTAGTAAAGGATCAAAAGTTAAAAACAACATCATATTTGTAACTGCCAAGCTTGAAATAGTCTAACTTTCTAGGAGTGGCTGTTAGAGGGCTAGGACCACTGGTAAAGAATCAGATATCAAAAATAGTATCATATTCATTAACAACAACCTCAAAATAGCATAAAATAACGTTCCAAATGCTGTAATACTGATCCTCATTTTTACAAAGTTTTGTAAATTATGTAATTATTATATAATTATGACCCCTTGAATACCATGAGGAGGTGAACCCATGGGGTAGGCTGATCTGGTGCGCACAGAAGACACCTATTGGTTTAGTCTGTATCCTGAATAAATCAGCTGAAAGATGAACTTTATTTCTATTTATTAACTAGGAACAGTGTTATTTTTAATTAACAATTTTCACTATGCCATGTTTTTGTTGCTCATGAAAAAAGAAAAATGTTGAAAATATTACACAAGTTAAAAAGGAATGCCTAATTAATTCAGGAATTTTTTGTCACTAACTTACAACAAGGTTAAAGACCATGGGAAAGGTTTGTTGTAATATTCAGTGTATTTAAATTTAGCGCTATGATAGTCTGAGGTGAAAGTATATGTGTATCCAACATGTAGCAAAACATGCTGTAGACAAATAGACAATAGAATATAAGCAATCCATATGCAAAGGACAGTCTCTCCTCATTTTCTGTAATTTGGTCTAGTGTGATCTGCAGTCATACCTGTTGGTGGCTAGTTAACACACTAGCAAAAGGCCTCAGGCCAAAGAAGTGACAGAGTGACTGGTGACCAAAATACAATGCCCATCGGATCACCAGAAACTCCAAGTGCTAGGAACTTAAGTGAGCCAAAATTCTTGTCCACCTGTAGCTTGTAATAAAAAATTTACTACATGAAAAAAGTGCTTTCCTAAACTAAGCAAAGCCAGAAATTACTCTTGCCATGTTAACCCTTTGTGTGAATATTTGAAGGGAAATATTTTCTAACCTAGAAATGCAGTACATTGCTTTCATAAATGGAATTGTGAAATTCCATGTACAGTATTTATGTGAAGTTTTTCCTGTTATGAACTATTAAGTACATCTTGTGTTCAATTTTAAAATTACTGCATCAGCTAATTATAAAGTTTCAGGGGAAGAGACCTATCCCATAGGCAATGAGCACAAGGCAGGAACCAATGCTGATCCCAGAGCACACAGGTCATAGTTGGAGTCACAAGGGCATATACTGTATAAAGCTTCCAATCTACCTACATGTCCTTGTACATGAAAGTCAACAGAAATACCTGGAGAAAACATGTAAACTCCAAATAGACAGGACAAGAGCCTGAATTTGAACTTAGAACTATGAAACAATTAGGAAGCACTACTAGTTTATGTCCCAACCTCCACCTGGAAAGACTATGGAGTATGTTTTTACATAGTGAAAAAAATATTAGAAAAATATGAATAAGACATTACAATCTTGAAAAAACTAGACAGAAATGCACCAAAATTCCTTCGTTCAGTCAGAAAACTAATTTATGTAACTATTACTTTCAATTTTACACTTCTAAAAATCCGTAGCTCCATTATGCAGAAAAAAAAAAAACAACAACAACATTGTGTACTGGTCAAAATGAACCGATGGAGATGGTTAGCTGCTTCACATCCTCTGGTTTACAGAGCTCTCCACTGACTTGCAGTTTTAGCACTGGGACCATGCTAATGAAGGCACAGCAGTGCTTCCGCACAGGGACAACTGAATACAACTGGGCACTGTATATACTGTATTATGGTGTAGTTTTCTTTTTTTTTTAATACATTCTTCTTATATTTGCGTAATTAAAATTAAAGAAAGTGAATTAAAGTTGACTGTGCACTTGTAAATATTAAGTGTACTGTATAAAGTAAACAAAAGACAAACTTTAACTGCATCCTCAAAAACATCTTGCAACAGAATAAGAGTACAGTAGAAAAATACCTACCTTTTGTAACCTCATGGTCCTTTGCCATATTAAGAAAGGCAGTCACTTCCATCTCTAACTTGCAATGACATGCTTGGGCTTCCTGTTGTGTTAATATTTTAGTTAGAATGATATTCTTGTTTCAACATACAATATAAATTTTTAACGACCACTTTAGGATCACTATAGGTAGGAAATTAGAGAAATGAAAACTTCTTAGTTAAAGCAACAGCAAACTGTGGATAAAAATGACAAAATTAATTAGCCCAAAGAACCTTATCACAAACAATGTCTACATAACGTCAGTGTATCTAAAGTCTACTGGTTCAATTCTGAATCTAGTTCAGGGATGCTGGGGTCAGAGACAAACTCAGAAACATCAGGCTTAAAGGAGGAAACAACTTTTAATACTGCAGTTTTATATAGAGTTCATAAAGTCTAGCTGATTATTACACTTTCATTTTACTAAACATTCTAATCCATGTTTTGTTGCTGACACAAAACTTAACATCAAGTATAAAATAAATCTATCATAGTAGTACTGTACAATGGCTCTCTTTGCGCTCTGACTGCCAGAGGTCACATGAAAAGACAGTTTCCCATCAGGGATTATTACAGTGTACCAAATCCTAAAAAATACCTGCAAGGAGTCTCTTAAATCTTCAGAAGACACTTGATTATCATCATCGTCGTCATCAGACAACTGATCCTGAGTACAATAATGAGTGCTAAAGGCAGAATGTTCTTCAATTGCATCAATCCATTTCTAAGGCAATATTAAAATAAAAAAACACTGCTTTAATTCTAACCAGACCATTAGTCATTTCAATACAGAGCATATTTCAAAACAAGTTAATTTTATTTCATGTTTAACCTAAAAATCAGTAAAAGTTTAATACAAGAAACACATATGTGGAATGATTACAGTCAGAGAAAAGCAAATGAAATAAGCAGCTGTTGGTGGTGTTAAGTGGCAACGATTATATGGATTTTTGCATGATAGTGATATTACATTTCTACATGTTGCCTTTACAGCATTCAAACAGCACTAAGCAATGGACACCCCAAGCAATTTTATTATGAATAAATGAATAAACCAGTCCCTTTGACCCAGCTACAAGAAGAGCACTAAACTCAATTACAGTCAATGCAGAGACCATGTTTAATATAATGTTTGTTTTGTGACTAATATTGTTCCCAATACTTTCAAAGTGGGCATCATCAGACCTTTAATATATATCTATAATATATATGTTCCTAAAAATTATAGTCTGATTTCAATAATTATTTTGTTAGCCCCAGCCTTGTGATGGTAACATTTGAATGCTGGTCATATTTTATTTAAAGAATGTGAAATATGGTACTACGTTGTAACAGGCTAGAGGCAAAAGAGACTACATCAAAACAGCAACAAATTCAATCCAATAGTGATTACTACCAGTTTGATGAAATTGGGATAGGAACATAAAAGAATCTTCAGAAAGTAATGTATTTTAAGAAATCTTAATTAATTCAACATATTTAAAATTGTAATGCAGTACCTATATTGCCTTTTTAAATGCTTTCACATATTGCACAGTGAATAAGGATGTCACCTTAAAGTAAACCATTTTATCCTTGTCATAGTTTGCCTTCCCTTACGTCAGTGTCAACCATCTAGTAGGTACAGACCCTAAATTCAGGACTTTGGAGAAGCTCTTTTGGCAGCAGTTACAACTGTGAGTCTTCTTGGGCACGTCTCTACAAGTTTTGCACATCTGAATCAGAGCAGTTTATCCCATCCTGGCAGATCCTCTGAAACTCCATTAAATTAGAAAGGATGCCATCTGTAAATTTCCATCTTTAGGTTCTCCATGAATGTTTTATGAGGTTAAAGGGTGAGCTTTCCTTGGGCTACTTAAGATCATCCAGAGACTTGTCTCAAAGCCATTTCAGCACTGTCTTTGTTGTATGGTTTGTGTCACTGTCATGCTGAAAGGTGAACAGCAGATTTTCTTTAAACACCTCTCTGTATCTGGCTGCATTCACTCTCCCGTCACTTTTGACCAGTCTCCCCATTCCTGCTGCTGAGCCAGACAAAGTGCCTGAAGTACTGTTCAAAGAGTTTAATTTTTGTGTCATCAGAGCAGAGAGTATTTTATCTGATGCTCTCTGAATCATTCAATCTTTTCATATGTGAGTGGCATCCATTTTGTCACTCTACCATAAATGTCTAATTGATGGAGTGCTGCTGAGATGGTCCCCCTTCTGACAGATTCTCCATTTTCAGCACAGGGATTCTAAAGCTCTGTTACAGTGACCACTGGGTTCTTGATTACATCCCTGGTCACTCAGTTTGCCAAGATGGCTAACTTTAGGAGGGGTCATGATGGTCCCAAACTTATTTTGTTTCACCACTATAGAAGCCACTGTGCCCCTGGCAACACTAAAAGCTTAAGAAATGTTTTTATTCCTTTGCCCTGATCAATGCCTCACTACAATTTGATTGTGGGAGTGGGAGTCTACAGGGAATTTTTTGGACTTCATGGCTTGGTTTTGTCCTGAAATACAGTATGAATTGTAAGACCTTATATACACAGAAGTGTGCCTTTCTATACTATGTCCAATCAAGTTCTAGACACATCTGATGGACAATTAAAGCAAACAGGTTGCGCTTGACCACAATCTGGAATGCCACAGCAAAATGTCTGAATACTTACATTTAAATCAGATGTCAGTTTTTGATTTTTAATAAATTTGCAAACCTTTTTGAAAACACTTTTTCCTTCTGCCATTATAAGTTATAGAATATAGGTGAGCAAAAATGGCAAATGTAACCAATGAATCAGAATGAAATGTGCAGGGGTCAGAATTCTTTCCCATACACAGCATTATCTGTAGTGTTTGCCGGTTAATCAGCTTAAAATCCAAGTTCATAAGTTACCTCTGATGCCAATGGCTTCAGAATTAATCTTTGGTGTGAAATCAAGTGAAATGATTAATGCTCTAAATAAATTATGTTGCATGTTCTGCCTTTCTCTACTACTGCAGCTGTATGCTTAAATGTAATAAATTGGTTTGACACAATTCTTTTTCTGTAAATGAATGCTTGTGATTTATTCAGAGCAGTTTTATACAAGCAGATAGATTATTACTTCCAAAACCTTATGCTGGACTGAGGTTAAAGCTTATTTGCTTAAAATTAATGAAAGCCACCTTGTATCTTGTCTTAAGGGCTAAAATCATACTTACAATATTTAAGCAATCAGATAATTCCTCAATTTGAAGTGATGGGTGAAAATAATACCTTTACTTATTCATTATGGTCATTTTTCATTTGTGTTTTAATTTTGTTTCTGAAATAGATTTATTATATATATGAATCAAGAAATTCCAGAGGTGGCACTGTCTGTTATTCAAAATACAAAATGTTTCTATATTTCATTTTTGCATTTTTTTAGGGCTTTTCTCAACCTTAGCTAGTCTGCTTTCAAAAATAAGTGTTTTGTTTCAGCATGCACTTGTATGCATTGTAGATGCCACATGGGCTGGACGGGCATCCCAACCAGGAGAGGGAGCAAACCTGAAAGGAAGGACTGTAAAGGATGGCCAGACAGTCCATTAAAAAAAAAATAAAAAATTATATATATAGTGGTCTATGGCCGGCTTGTCATCCTGGCCAATACCCCTAGGCTTCCAGATGGAGCTCTCCTGGATACCAGCAGGGAATCATGGATTATGGAGTTTTCCCCTACAAACCTGCTGGATACCCGAGGGGCCAACAGAGGATGCTGCAGGGAGGCCCAGAGTCACATGTGCCCTATAACACAGAAGTGCATCATAGGCAAAGCGACAGCGGAAGTGAAATACTTTCGGGGTGAAGATGAAGACTTTTTATCTGACCCGGAAGTGATAAGGAATCACATGGACTGGGGATTGGGAACACTTCCGGGTCAGGGAATATAAAAGGGCTCTGAGAACTCCAGACGACAAGCTAAGCTGGGTGGAAGGGTGGCAACGCGTCTGGGAGTGTGGAGGATTAATTATTATTGTAGAGTATTGTGTTATTTAATGAGTATTGTGGAGAGGAGGGTGCTTTGTGCACGTTATAGTTCAAATAAATTCATAATTTGGACTTTTATCTGGTGTCTTGGACAAGGGTTCAAGGGAGCGATAGCGCCCTCTATCTGTCACAATATATATATATATATATATATATATATATATATATATATATATATATATATATATATATCTTGCTGGGGTTTTTTCATTCCCCCAGAACTCTAGATGGCAGCAGCCCTGGGGCCTCATGTATAACGCCGTGCGTAGAACTATAACATGGCATAGAAAAATAAAATGGCATAGAAAAATCCAGATGTAGGAATCTGTGCGTACTCCAACTTCCACGTTCTTCTGCTACATACATCCCGAACAGCGTGAAAAGTAACGCTCGTGCATGCGCTTAATGTAACGCTCCAACTCCTCTCAGAATTACGCCTCTTTGAATATGCAAATGAATATAAATCGTCCTTAAGCTCAGCCTTCTGTGAAAAGACAATGGGAAAAGCATGGGGGAAAATATAAAGAATTTCAGTGAATACCAAGTGGAGGCAAAGGAAAAACATACTATTTGTTCAAATAAACCATGGTATAATCAACAAAAGGAAGTTGATCGAGTGACATAGAGTGTTGGAGAAACTTGAAAGCTCACGTTCACAAAATCGCACAGTGCCGGAAATAAAAAAGAAGTCACATATCAAAGTCGCCGTGAAAAGCCGAGTTGTAGCCGACTGTCAGAGTGTCATATGAAAGCTTATTAGGGTACAGAGAAAAAAAGGCACCCAGTGGGGAAAAAGCACGAAATGTGAACTTCAATCTCGACATTTCCACTTTAATCACGTAGTTTATTTTGTCATTAAAGTAGAACATCATAAACTTCATCTTAAAATCGTTTAATTAACCAGTTTCTCAAATCACATCGTAATTAAAGTAGCACGTTAAATGCTTTGTTTTGTATTTGATCTTCTATGTGCTCTGTGTGTGTGAATCACTACTTGCTTCTTAAACCGTCTCTCTTCCTCCAACTGGACACAGAATCCATTACATTCATGATATTACAGCTCTCTGAATAACTAAAATACTGAGATGTATACGTGATATCATTTTCATGACGATAGAAGTTAAAGCACGTTATTAAACATGTGTTTCACTTCGATGAAATAATTTATTGCAGCAGTACTCGGGGGCGGCTCTAGGCTTGTGGTGGCACTAGGCAGAGGAAGAATCGGTGGCTCCTTCGCCCGCCAATGTCAGTAAGGTAGCTTATGCACGGTGGATGGCCATGTCCGTTGCAGACACTGCATAGCCGCCTCGTGCTCATGACACAAGCATTTAAATTTTGGCGAAATTTGTCGCTGCGTTTTTAGCTGTATTATTTTCTCTTTCTGTTTTATATTCAATATATATTGGCGTAGCCGTCACTGCAGTCAGTGCTTTTCTTTCCCCAAGTAACTGATCGCCACACAATCAGCTTTGTAATAGAAGTTAAGCCATCTGTAAGCTTAGTGCCGATTCCTCAAAACGCTTAAGGAACACTGAAATATTTTCGTAGTACATGTTTAATTATTCTATCCTTAATGACACTCCCAGTGAAGAATATAGATTATTTAAATGAAGTTAAAGTTTTATCTGTATAATTTAATAAACATATTTTGCTGCATTTCACCTTAAAAATGATATTGTCATCATATGTAAATATGCGCTTTATAAAGTGGCTCAGGTTGTGCGATATTATAACTATAGTGCAAGTTTACAGTGTGGTGATTGTACTTAAGTACAAACAGTTCTACAAGGTGCAATTGATTGAGTGCATTTAAAGTTCTTGGGATGAAACTGTTTCTGAACCGTGTGGTCTGTACAGGAAAGGCTTTAAAATGTTTTGCAGTGGCTGAGACAGCGTGTCCATGAAACTGTATACCGATAATTCTCTTTCCGATCAGCTGCTGCTGTGATTCACGCTCAGATACAGTGATATAAATAATCCGAGTGGTGCAGTGAGAGTAATATGGAAAAAGATGATCCGCTGTGGCAACTCCTAACGGGAGCAGTTGAAAGAAGAAGAAGAAGAAGAAGGAGAAGTGAGAGTAACAACACTAAAGCAGTTATGGTATTTGGAATACTATGGCTGTTCCCTGGACCATTATATTGTTACAAGTTAATTACAATCAGATGCGTTACACTAATAAACAATATGCGGTTAGTTTCAGTGTATTTATAAAGCCACGTCAGGAAAATAATGAGTAACCACACAGGAACAGTACCATTGCTTTGACGCTGGGTGCCGCCAGTCTGCAAAACCGAGCGGAGAACTTGCGTACGACAAGGCATGAGGTACCGTGGAAAAGTGCGTGGCTTTACGCCAAGTGCAGGTTTAATACATCGCAATTTGAACGTGGAAAAGTTCTCACGCAACATTTCTGTGCGTACGCACCGTTTATACATGAGGCCCCTGGTTATCTGCATCCAGTGTAAAGTCAGCAGGGAATGCCGGGAAATCCACCAGGGCTGCCCTGCTGGGGTTAAGGGGTGCCACAAGAAGGTGCTGCAGGGAGACAAGCTCCCTACTGTGATGGACTTCCGTGTGACCTGGAAGTACTTCAATCGGGCAATTGCCCTGGCACTGGAAGTAACCCCAGGTTTATAATAAAAAGAACACATGTACAGTAATGTTTAGGTATGTGTTCATTATTATTCTGCTCTAGAAAAAGTGTGATTCACATAATGCACGGAAAAAGAAATTAAGCTTTTGCTTAAACAGTGCTGTAGGCATTAGCAAGACTGAAGACTGTATGTGACTGCACTCTTTCTGCCAATTACTTGTCTTCCTGTTGCCACAGGGAAGGAGAAGTATGTATCAAAAACGTCTGAACAGTTTTCATCCAAATAGAGTACAAGCTTCTTTTTGTATGTCAAACTACCTTTTATGGGTGGCACAGTGGTGCAGTGGTAGAACTGATGCTTCACAGTAAGGAGACCCGGGCTCAAATCCCAGGTCTTCCCTGCGTTTGAAGGTTCTCCCCGTGTCTGCATGGATGTCCTCTAAGTCCTCCAGTTTCCTCCCATAGCCCATTTGCATTTTTTAATACAAGTCTCTCAAATGACAATAAAACATTTCTTGTTCACCCAGAAATTTGTTAGGGTGAACAATGCACAGATAATTTACATACTTTTTAAGTTAAAGCAGTTTCTACTTAAATATTTTCCAACATTGTTTTTGAATGCTGGCATACTGGTTTACAGAAATTTTTCCCCCCAATATGTTCACAGAAATATTCATGATATGACATGTAAAGGGGCTGAGAGAGTAGTAGCCACTCAACATAAGAAAACAGCCCCTTGACATTGTATCACAAATATACAGTTCGCAGTAACAGACAGTAAAAGAAAAAAGATACTCTGCATTTATAAAAATTAGTACATGTACAGTCATGTGAAAACATTAGGACACCCTTTGAAAGCATGTGGTTTTTGTAACATTTTTAATAAATGGTTATTTCATCTCCGTTTCAACAATACAGAGAGATTAAAGTAATCCAACTAAACAAAGAAAACTGAAGAAAAGTCTTTTCAAGATCTTCTGTAAATGTCATTCTACAAAAATGCCTATTCTAACTGAGGAAAAGATAGGACACCCTCACATGTATTCCCTCTTAAATTGGCTCAGATCTCACACAGGTATATCACACCAGGTGCACATAATTAGTAGATCGTTACTCTGCATGTTGAATGAGGCTTGCCCTATTTAAACCTCAGACATTTAGTTTGGTGTGCTCCTGACTGTTGAAGTGAGAGTGAGCACCATGGTGAGAACAAAAGAGCTGTCAGAGGACTTCAGAAAAAAGATTGTAGCAGCCTATGAGTCTGGGAAGGGATTTAAAAAGATCTCAAAGATTTTGAAATCAGCCATTCCACTGTCCGGAAGATAGTCTACAAGTGGAGGGCTTTCAAAACAACTGCCAACATGCCCAGGACTGGTCGCCCCAGCAAGTTCACCCCAAGAGCAGACCGCAAGATGCTAAAAGAGGTCTCCAAAACCCTAAAGTGTCATCTCGAGAACTACAGCAGGCTCTGGCTACTGTTGATGTAGAAGTACATGCCTCTACAATCAGAAAGAGACTGTACAAGTTTAACTTGCATGGGAGGTGTGCAAGGAGGAAACCTTTGCTTTCCAAGAGAAACATCGAGGCCAGACTGACATTTGCCAGAGATAAAGTTGACAAAGACCAGGACTTCTGGAATAATGTTCTTTGGACAGATGAGTCCAAAATTGAATTATTTGGACACAACAGCAGAGGACATGTTTGGCGTAAACCAAACACAGCATTCCAAGAAAAGAACCTCATACCAACTGTGAAGCATGGAGGTGGAAGTGTCATGGTTTGGGGCTGCTTTGCTGCAGCAGGACCTGGTCAGCTCACCATCATAGAATCCACGATGAATTCTACTGTGTATCAGAAGGTGCTTGAAGAACATGTGAGACCATCAGTTAGAAAATTAAAGCTGAAGCGGAACTGGACCATGCAACATGACAATGACCCAAAACATACTAGTAAATCAACCAAAGATTGGCTGAAAAGAAGAAATGGAGAGTCCTGGAATGGCCAAGTCAAAGTCCAGATTTGAATCCCATTGAGATGCTGTGGGGTGACTTGAAAAGGGCTGTACGTGCAAGAAACCCTCAAACATCTCACAGCTGAAAAAGTTCTGCATTGAGGAGTGGGGTAAAATTTCCTCAGACCGATGTCGAAGACTGGTAGATGGCTACAAGAACCGTCTCACTGCAGTTATTTCAGCCAAAGGAGGTAACACTCGCTATTAGGGGCAAGGGTGTCCTATCTTTTCCTCAGTTAGAATAGGCATTTTTGTAGAATGACATTTACAGAAGATCTTGAAAAGACTTTTCTCAGTTTTCTTTGTTTAGTTGGATTACTTTAATCTCTGTATTGTTGAAACGGAGATGAAATAACCATTTATTAAAAATGTTACAAAAACCACATGCTTTCAAAGGGTGTCCTAATATTTTCACATGAATGTAGGCATTGATTACTAAAAATATACTGTTAGAGTGAACAGCTAGAAATATATATTTTCAGGACCAAAGGTTCATCCAACATCACCACTTCCCCAACAACCACCCACCTCTTCCAAATCTACAAAGCCTGAAGGTTGTCACTCTTCCTCTGTCAATGGGAAGCCCCAGATCTCTATTTAATTTTTCCGTGTTTGACTATAAATTTAATTTTAGAAAAAGAAAAGCTTGCTGTAGTATAGTGCTAAAAATAGGATTCCCATGGTCTTTGTTTATACCAATCACAGTAATAATAGAAAATAAGCAATCCAACTGTTTTATATTCACAAATAAAATATTAAACATGTTTCATGTGCCAAATTTAGTGTACATAGAAAAGAAAATTCAGCCAAGTCAATAATAATTATATGAATCCTTAGTCTTTGATGAAAATAATCTGGCTATTAGTACTGGAGACACCACATGCTTATTTTCTACTAGCAAATCTGCTCAGCCTAGTTTGTGGGTTGTAGAGGATGAAGTCAATTCAGACAGCACTGGGTGCAATGCAGGAGACACCACATGCTTATTTTGAAAAAATGGAAAAAAAAAACAAAATCAGAACAAATTGCAAATTTACATTCACATTGTTATTAGAAGACATCCATCTACTATTAAATCTACTCAGCCTAGGTTTGGCGGGGGGTTGGTTTGGACTGGGGAGTGGGGTGCACTTCAGACAGCACTGGGTGCAATGCTGGAATTAATCCCGGATGGACTGGGAGTCCATTGCAAGCCTCACACAAACCAGTTTAGAGCTGCCATTTCACCTAACATTCACATCTTGGAATGTGAGAGGAAAACCCACATGGACACAGTTACAGTTACTATGTGAAAACTCTACATAGGCAGTGCCTGGACTGGAATTTGAACTTGAAGCTGTGAGGCAGCGGAGTACCATTAACCTGTGCATTATAATGCCATCCACTGTTATTATTATAAATGAAAGTTATACCTCTATTATTTATATAACTACAGTGTCAAAAATGCAACAAAATAAATGTTAAGCAAATTATAATGCATCAATATGACAAATGCAAAAATAAGACTAAATTTCCTATGAACTACAAGGAAAAATATATTATTTGTTGCACATCCCAGGAATAATGGTGTACTTTTTCTCAGCTTTAACTAAAAGCATGTCACTAAATAACAAGTGCTTCCAAATCTCCAGTCCTAATTTATAATGGTACAAAAACTAATTAAAAACTTTAATTTGTATAAAAAATTGGATTAAAAAAGAAGATTCTTATTTAACAATTACTAGTTACAATTGACATTACATTATTAGAAAATGCATATGGTTTTTGAGAAAAAATAAACGGCCATTAATTTTCAAAATACAGTCACAGTACTCTCATCGCGGGATCTCAAAACTGTTCTCATACTGCAAAGTGACTGGATATAAAAATATTTTTGGTCCATCTTTGTTAAGCCTGCTTGCTGCCTTTTTGATTAGCATGATACTTCACTTTCAAAGGAACATACTGAATTTAAGAAAAAATATTGCAAGCTTGTGCAGTAAACACACTACATACAGCAAATGCAAAACACTTCATTTTACTACTGTAGAATTGAAACTTGACACTGCATTCTACTAATTAAAAGCAAAATTTAAACTTGATAGCAAATAAGTTTACTGAAGGCAATATTGCAAATGACAAATTTAAACTTTAACTTACTTTTCTCATTATATCTGGTTCATTCTTAGCATGCACTTTGAAAACATGAATGCTGTCATCAAAACATTTGACAGAAAAGTGGCAGCTGTCTCTGGCCTTCACCTAGTAAACAAAGAACATCCAAAATATGGAAATGCTACTAAAAATTGCAAAACATAACAAAGATTATTTTAGATTTTACATTTCAGGCATCACACACCAGAAAAAATATGTATATAGTCATAGGAAAATATGCCCCAATGGAAATTCTTGAAATTGTCAACATATTCGAACAGATAAAGAGTAGATCTTCATGCAAACAATTACTACAGACTAAGTTGATATAACTGAATAAAAACACAAGTAAATTTGCATTGTTAATCATTTGCTCAACAAAAATATCAATAGATGCAATGGTGTATTGGGAAAAAAGTAAGTACAACCTTGGCCTCAGAAGATGATGTTGCCCCCTTTAAGAGAAATGACTACTTGTAGGCTTTCTGCATAACTGCCCACCAGCCTCTGACAACGACTCAGTGAAATGTTTGACCACTCCTTCACACAAAATGTCTTCAGCTGCAAGATGTTTCTGGGATATCGTGCATGTACTACTCATTTCAAATCTCCCCACAATATTTCAATGGGATTCAAATCAGGGCTTTGATTTCCATAACCATCCATTTCTTCTTTTTGAGTCACTCCTTAGTAGATTTGGTAGTGTGGTTTAGATCAGTATCATGATCAACTTTAAATCTTGGTCAAATTGCCTTACTTTCTCCAAAAGCACACTTTGGATTTGATACAGAATTCATACTGTCGGTGACTTGATGATTGCAAGTTGTCCCTGAGGCAGTAAAGTTAACTCAAATCATAACATTTCCACCATCATGCTTCACGGCTGGTATAAAGGTTCTTCTCTTGAAATGTTGTCTTTGGTTTGCTCCAAACATGTCTACCGATACTGTGGCCAAACAACTAACTTGAATTCATCTGTCATTGTTCCAAAAGGCTTCATCTTTGCCTGTATGTTCAAAAGCAACCTGTAGTCTTGCTCTTTTTGGACAGTAAAGGCTTTTTCTTGGCACAACTCACAATCTATTTCTGATTTTAGATGCATGAACACTGACACAAACTTGAGAAAAACTATATGAATTACATACAGATCCCACAATGAAATTTTGGGGATGTTGGAGACTATGTTCAGTATCAAACAGTCATCTTTTGGGATGAATTTGGTGGACTTGCCGTTCCTAGACAAATATGCACTTGTTTGAAGCCACTTGAAGATAATTGTCTTGCAGGGGAATGAAACATTTCAAATAATTTGGCAATTACTTCGCACACTCAAGGTCATACAAAACCTTTTTGCTGGGGGCCTTGCAGAACTCTTTTCATCTTGGCATAATGATTCCACACACACCAATAGAAAAGAAAACAACAAACTCTAGATATCTACAGTTTAAAAATTAAACAAGTTCCACCTGTATACTCCCAAAGGTGGTTCTAATTATTGGAACCTAATATGGATCAAATTATTCTAATTTTATGGATTTGAAGCAGTAATAAAAGTAGGGGTATACTTACTTTTTCCACATGACAAATCTGCATTTTTGTTATTAGATTACAAGAATAAACACACCATGTCAAATTTATGTGTTATTTGTTCAGTATCACATTTTGTTTATTCAAATATGTTGAAAAAGTCAACAATTTCCAGGAGATTTACTTACTTTTTCATTTTACTTTATACACTACTTAGATAATGAGTAAGATGGTCAGTTTTATAGTCCATCCATTCATTGTGCTTCCGAAATATTTTAGTTGCATGGCCATTGAGCCTGCACCATTAACACTGGGCACAAGCAATGAACCTAGTTGAGACACAGGGTAATTAAAAGGTTGACTCACAAATGCAATCTCATCCAGTTTGAAGCTGTTCTGAAAATCAAATCCAAGTCCTATTTGCTGTGAAGACCACATAATTATTACTATTATTTAACTAAAAGTAAGTTTAAATTTAGAACACTTCTGAATGAAGATAACCATAATTATAACATGCTTGTGCCACTACAATTTCTAAATTGGACTGTAAGCATAGGACCATCTCTGGGAAGTATATAGCTTTGGATCAAGGTTTATAAATGTGTACTACACTGTATTACAGTCACTAACCTGCAGGACACAGGCAAATACCTGTCTCATCGTATTATAGAGAAATGGCAATAAACCATGGACAGCAACCACAGAATTTTGACAATGTATCTGGGAACTGGAATTCACTGCAGTTTCCAATTAATTTGTAAGGATAAGATTTTCTTCAATTCAGTACAAGTAAAAAATATTTTTTACTTTTTAGTATCTCTCCATTATAAAAAAAATCCTGGAAAGCAAAAGCAAGACGACGATACGTGATCTTTTTGGAAGTTCTCGGAAGACATTTAAAAGACTCGCGAGACAAAAGAGACTTGCCACGGACCGTATCGCGGGGACCGTAAACATGAGACTTGGTGCCAAGAGATTGTCCCAGGGATGTCTTGCGGGGACGTGGAATATGAGATTCTTGCAAGACATGCCCTACTTACAAAAAATATCATATAAGAGCACACCCTTCAAAAAACACTCCGTCGTGTAAAAGCACGTAGCACACACACATCCTGTGCTCTCAGCACATATAAAGCGTATAAGGACAATACGGAGAATAGAACTCCAAAGGCGCTGGAGAGAAAAAAAGGCAGATAAATTATGAAAGCATTGGAATTCGAAAGGCTCAAACAAACAATGGCGCGATACACAAGCAAAGAAAGGTATAGAATATGAAAGCAGTAAAATTCGAAAGTATTGTAGCGTTCCAGACAGGTTGAGGCCTTTTTGGTTTTAAGTGACTGTTCGGTCTGATTGAGGGAGAGCAGAGTACAGCACGGAAGACTGATAGCAGGGTATTGATTGATGCGGTAAGGGTTGCGAGACCCAGGGGAGGAGGGGTTGGAGAGAGTGCTAGAAAATTGTGTTTGGGGTTAGGAAGTCGGCGTTTGTTCAAGTAAAACTTTTGTGACACTTATCATGTCAGTTGCTACAGTATCAAAGAAAAGATTGCATTACCGCAAACAAAAGTTGAATAACCATCAGAACCAGGTGTAATTGAAAAAATAGCAGGACAAATCGAGGTCAGAAATAAAAGGTAAAGAGTAGACAACAAAGTATTTTCGAATTCACATCATTCAATGCACAAAAACGTGTATTTACACAATAATGGACCATACGCTATGAGAATCTGTAGTCCCGGAACAGTTAAAGCAATGACAAGTTGAATTTCAAAGAATACACAATTCAGTCAGGTGTATATTGATGATCACGGAGAAGCGATGCAAATTGTAACAGGCAAAAAGAAAGGTAATGTACTGTATATATTCCGGGAATAACATTACACACCAAAGGAGATCGTGATATGCCATTCGTATTAAAATGTTTACAGTTTACCGTGAGAATAGCTTTTGCTATGACAATCAATAAATCACAGGGACAAACATTAGAAAAAGTCAGATTATTTATTAGAAAAACAGAAACAATAGTCACTCACGGACAGTTATACGTTGTGTTGTCACAATGTGTCTCCAAAAAATATTGTTTTTAATGAAGCTTTAAAGTAAAAATGCAAATAATGAAATTGAAACAATTCCAAAGAAAAAAAATTTAATTGTATATCAAATTAACCAAACACAGGGGTTGGTGAGCAAAGCGAGCAGGGGGCAAAGCCCCCTAGTATTTTTTTAATAAAATAATGTCACTTAAAAATCTTTTATATGATTGAATGGAACTATCTTTTTACTACATTGGAGAAGTTTGGGTTTGGCCCGAACATTTGTCCATGGATTAAATTACTGTATTCTAACCCAGAAGCTTCAGTTTGGATCAACAACATTTGCTCAGACTACTTTCAACTAGAATGTGGCACTAGACAAGGATGCCCCTTATCACTGCTGCTGTTTGCGAATGCCATTGAACCACTGACAATACATTGTCGAAATACAGATCAGATAAAGGGGATTAGCAGAGAAGGACTGGAACAGAAAATCTCATTATATGCAGATGATATGGTATTGTATATATCGGACCCAGAAAATTCTGTACCTGCAGTCTTAACAGCACTCACAGAATTTCAAAAGATCTCTGGTCTCAGAATTAATCTGAATAAAAGTGTACTCTTTCCAGTGAATTCTCAAGCATATAGTATTAGATTAAATACCCTACCTTTTGTCATTGCAGAACAGTATAAATACCTAGGGGTAAACATCACAAGTAAACATAAAGCTCTAAATCAACAAAATTTCACCGTCTGCATGGAAAAAATTAAACAAGACTTGCATAGATGGTCAACCCTTTATCTCACACTAGCTGGAAGAATTAACACTGTTAAGATGAATATTCTTCCTAAGCTCCTTTTTTTATTTCAAAACATTCCAATATACATTAATAAATCATTTTTTAGGCAATTAGATTCAACAATAACCTCATTTATTTGGAATTCAAAACATCCACGCATCAAAAGAGCGACCCTACAAAGACAAAAGGCAGAAGGAGGCATGGCTCTACCTAACTTCCAGTTTTATTACTGGGCAGCAAATATACAGGCGAGAAGAACCTGGACACAAATAGAAGAACACAGGCATGGACCGCAAAAGAAGTAAAATGCTGCAGTACTTCTTTGTATTCCTTACTCTGTGCTCCAATAAATACACATTATCGGCAATATACAAATAACCCAATTGTGCTCCACTCACTTAGAATCTGGAACCAATGTAGAAAGCATTTTAAGACGGAGAAGCTTCTATCTGTGGCATCTCTGCAAGAGAACCACCTACATATGCAGTTTTTAATATCTGGAAAAAATTTGGAATTAACTTGCTTAGAGATCTTTATATAGACAACTTCTTTGCATCCTATGAACAATTACATTCCAAATTTAACATTCCAGCTACACATTTCTTTCACTATCTTCAAATCAGGAACTTTGTTAAACAGAACCTTCCAGATTTTCCTCATCCTACAACCTCATCCATGCTGCAAAAAATATTGCTCAATCTCAAGGACTTAAGACACCATCTCTACAATATATAAAATCATTTTACAATTCCTCCCTTTCAAAGATCCAAGAGGACACTGGGAAAATCATCTCTCAATTAATATATCAGAAAAGGAGTGGAAAGTAGCAATGCAGAGAATTCACTCGAGCTCCATATGCGCAAAGCATACAATTATACAACTCAAAATTATATATCGAGCACATCTGTCTCAACTAAAACTCTCCAAAATGTTTCCAGGGCATGATCCAACCTGCGAATGTTGCAATCAAGTCCCAGCCTCACTGGGTCACATGTTTTGGTCCTGCACCAAATTAACATCATTCTGGACAAAAATTTTTAATTACCTTTCAGACAGCCTTGGACTCACAATCCCTCCAAACCCATTAACAGTTGTGCTTGGGGTTATTCTAGAGGGGCTTAAAGTGGAGAAAGACAAACAAATTGTGATTGCATTCACTACACTTTTGGCACACAGACTGATTCTGATAAACTGGAAGAACCCAAACTCTCCTCTTTTAAGTCAGTGGGAAACCGATGTGTTATATTATTTGAAATTGGAAAAAATCAAATACTCAGTTAGAGGATCCATACAGACTTTTTTCAAAACATGGCAGGATCTAATCAGTAACATTTTAAAATAAGGTCATGAAGCACAGAGAATTTATTAATTTAGGTATGTTTACAAGCCTTAAATTTTACGTCGTATGGCTGGCTCTCTCTCTCAGGGGTGGGGATCGATCTGTTCTTAACTCAATTTTTCTTTTTGTAAAAACTTGATTGCTTTGTATGGATTGCAATAAAATTAAAAAAAAAATCTTTTATATATAATTTTAGCACCTAATGCCGCACAGTTCTTGGCACGTTACAAAAATCTTGACTTGGGTTTGAAGGTTATATGACATAAATTACATTAGCGACAGAGTGGAATTGAAACTACGATCTTAAAGTGAAATGTAACATTCATGTTTATTTCTCATTTCTTAACCACGGTGAAACCTTACAAGTGTACATTTTACTGGAAATGTGCATTTGTATATTGGAGAATCGAATGTTCAATCTTTCTTAGAAAAGCCCAACACTTTATCCACTGTGCCAATATTGTCAAATCACTGACAAAAGTGTTTTGCCAAATTTATATATATAAATAATGAAAAATTGATAAAATGAAGAAAGAAAAAGTGTACTTTGGTCTTGAACCTTCGACCATTTGATTGAACGTTCAACATGCTAACCACATGACCAATGCTGCTTAACTGTCACATTCAAGTAATCTGACAAAACTTCAATATCAATTAATCAGATTTTTTTTTAATAATTTGTCTACATTAGTCTTGAACCTTCAATCATTTGACTGAAAATCCAATGTACATACAACTTGAACAACACTGCTAATTTTTTTATTTACATGTATGTGTCAGCTAAAAAAACTATATATACAGTGGGTACGGAAAGTATTCAGACCCCCTTCAATTTTTCACTCTTTGTTATATTGCAGCCATTTGCTAAAATCATTTAAATTAATTTTTTTCCTCATTAATGTACACAGAGCACCCAATATTGACAGACAAAAAAAATATTTTTTTAAATTGTTGCAGATTTATTAAAAAAGAAAAACTGAAATATCACATGGTCCTAAGTATTCAGACCCTTTGCTCAGTTTTTAGTAGAAGCACCCTTTTGAGCTAATACAGCCATGAGTCTTCTTGGGAAAGATGCAACAAGTTTTTCACACCTGGATTTGGGGATCCTCTGCCATTCCTCCTTGCAGATCCTCTCCAGTTCTGTTAGGTTGAATGGTAAACGTTGGTGGACAGCCATTTTTAGGTCTCTCCAGAGATGCTCAATTGGGTTTAAGTCAGGGCTCTGGCTGGGCCATTCAAGAACAGTCACAGAGTTGTTGTGAAGCCACTCCTTCGTTATTTTAGTTGTGTGCTTAGGATCATTGTCTTGCTGGAAGGTAAACCTTCGGCCCAGTCTGAGGTCCTTAGCACACTGGGGAAGGTTTTTGTCCAGGATATCCCTGTACTTGGCCACATTCATCTTTCCCTCGATTGCAACCAGTCGTCCTGTCCCTGCAGCTGAAAAACACCCCCACAGCATGATGCTGCCACCGCCATGCTTCATTGTGGGGACTGTATTGGACAAGTGATGAGCAGTGCCTGGTTGTCTCCACACATACTGCTTAGAATTAAGGCCAAAACGTTCTATCTTGGTCTCATCAGACCAGAGAATCTTATTTTTCACCATCTCAGAGTCCTTCAGGTGTCTTTTAGCAAACTTCTTGCGGGCTGTCATGTGTCTTGCACTGAAGAGAGGCTTCCGACAGGCCACTCTGCCATAAAGCCCTGACTTGTGGAGGGCTACAGTGATGATTGACTTTTTACAACTTTCTCCCATCTCCTGACTGCATCTCTGGAGCTCAGCCAAAGTGATCTTTGGGTTCTTCTTTACCTCTCTCACCAAGGCTCTTCTCCCCCGGTAGCTGAGCTTGGCCGGACAGCCAGCTCTAGGAAGGGTTCTGGTGGTCCCAAACATCTTCCATTTAAAGATTATGGAGGCCACTGTGCTCTTGGGAACCTTAAGTGCAGCAAAATTTTTTATGTAACCTTGGCCAGATCTGTGCCTTGCCACAATTCTGTCTCTGAGCTCTTCAGGCAGTTCCTTTGACCTCATGATTCTCATTTGCTCTGAAATGCATTGTGAGCTGTAAGGTCTTATTTAGACAGGTGTGTGGCTTTCCTAATCAAGTCCAATCTGTATAATCAAACACAGCTGGACTCAAATGAAGGTGATCTCAAGGATGATCAGAAGAAATGGAAAGCACCTGAGTTAAAATATATGAGTGTCACAGCAAAGGGTCTGAATACTTAGGACCATGTGATATTTCAGTTTTTCTTTTTTAATAAATCTGCAACAATTTCAAAAATTCTTTTTTTTTGTCTGTCAATATGGGGTGCTGTTTGTACATTAATGAGGAAAAAAATTAATTTAAATGATTTTAGCAAATGGCTACAATATAACAAAGAGTGAAAAATTGAAAGGGGTCTGAATACTTTCCGTACCCACTGTACGTGCATACGCTAAAAATATCACATGAGGAAATGAGAAATTTAAATTTAATGTAATCAGCATTCAGATGCCGGGTCGAAACTGATGAAATATTGCATTGTCACTGGAGATCAGCATGCATGCAAAGTTTGAAGGAAATCGGTTTAGTAAACGTGGCTAAAAAGATTAATTGCAAAATTTGACCTAGACAAACAGAGAGGGCAAGAAGATTAAAATCATATAAAAACAGTATGATTCTGACAGAAACACCAGAAATGTAAATCACAACACACACCCTTGTTTCATACAGTATACAGTATGGTGAAATAAGGTGCTAGCAAATAAAGCTGTGCATTGGCGATGTGCATCAAGATTGGAATCCAAGGAGACTCACAGTAAAAGTTGTGACAACAGGAGCATTTTACACTCAGGTGTGTAAAAATTGGAGCTCTAATTCTGCATAGGTTTACCCCAAGTTAACAGATTTCTAAATTACTGTTCAGCAGAAAAAACAGAACATTTGTGAGAATGACATTAAAAACAGTCCAGCACACTGTTCTAATACAGTATGCATAAAACATATATAAAATATGAAGCTGCTTTAGTACTCTCCCACTTCATTGTATATGACTTTGTATTATAACTGACTGTGGATCCAACAGAGGTTTATTTTTCCAGAGATGCTGCGGACTAATCTGTTTTCTGCTCCTCCATTGTGAACTGTGCAGAGTTCAATGTCAACATTAATGGATAGACATTGTAAGATTCCCTTTATGTTAAGCAGTTTGAAATTACTTTCTTTAGCTGTGCTAAACAAAATGGTATCTTTATGTGTACACATTATGTAGTTAATAATTTGTAATGTTTGTAGTTGCACTTTATCTATGAACTTGTTATACACTGGCACTCTGAGCCTGAACTCAGTGAAGTATCGGCATATCCAGTTTTTGTGGTGTAGCTTACATTGTATTGTATCGTCAGCAAAGCTACAACAAACTTACAATTACAACGGATGTATTGGATTGTGCTTTGATTAATGTGTTAGCCACTAAACTTATTAAAGAATCTGAGACTGAAGTGCTGGAGTCAGTGGGGGAGAATTACTAGCAGCACACATTTGTTGCTGAATTCTTTTCTACATGCAGCTATGTTGTGTCACCATGCTTTGTTTGGATGTGGAGTAGAGGCATGAATTACAAAAATGAATTTAACACCGTGGAGCATATATTAACATCTATTTCAACATCACGCTCACCATGTTAAGAAGGGTAATCCTCAAAACAAAAGGTGGTATTTGCAAGCAATTTGTTCCTTTTGTGCCATCTTGTAGTCACACTGAGGAAACTATACTATGTGCTAATACCAATTGCTCAAACACAGTACTCAGATGGGTGCTTATGACATTTCTAAAATCTCTCAATACTTTTCCAGTTAAGTTTCAAGTGTGATAACATTTCCTGCTATCATAAAAATGTATTCTAGTAAAGTGCATGAGGCACACAAAGACAGGTATCAGTCCAGACTCTGAATTTCAGTATATTCCTAAATTAAAAGGAGTTGTTTCCCTTGACTTGCAGAGTTTTTTTCATGCTGCTTGAAAGCTTGAACTTAGGACAATTTTTTTTATCCATTATGTTCTTTTGCACTTCAAGGACCATTTTCTGATATTTTGATATATGTAACACAATATTCTCAGTATAAATACATGTAATCATCAATTGTTCAAAGTAGTAGTAGCTTTATATTTTTTGTGACTGATCTTGATAGATGCTCTGTCTAACCCAGTGATTTTCTGTTTTGTCGAGACGATGCATTTAAAGGCTTTACATTACTGTATGAAGCAGTTACCGAACTTGGTACTTTATAGGGATGTGCCAATAGACATGGATAGACGAAATGTGAGAAACCATAGCATTTGGAGAATACTCAAGCAGACAGATGAAGAATATGAAAAATTCTGAGACATTGATTGAGCTAGGAATCAAACCCATGCTCCTAGAATTTGAATACAGCAGAGGTAAAAGCCATACATACCATCATGCTCCTAATAAGATGCAGCGTGTCTAATATAGTAAAGCTACAGTATATTATCTTTTTTTAATTTCTATTTGTAGTTAAACCTTAAAGGACCTTACCGTGCAAACAGCTTGAGTCAGGTGTTTACATCCTTGTCGGTTAATACAACTGCTAGCATCAGACCTTAAAAAAATTCCAAGGTAAAACACAGAAGAAACAAACACAAATTCATTATTTAAGCATAAAAAAAGGAGACCTTGAATTGTATAAAAAACTACCACAGTCACACTGAAAATATAAATAATACCCACTTATATCCAAAACAATGGATTCCTTATACCGTAACTTGCTGTAAATTTACAGCTGTATTCATTGTATATCCTAACAACCATCTAACCTTCTTTATGGATACTATAGTTATAAAAAAGTTCACTCACTATTACAAAAAAAAGTCTTCCAAAAAGCATTGCACAAGGTTCTAACAAAGTAATATAAATATTTAAAGAATTAAACCAGCAATCCCGGCTAACAATTTAATATGCAGCACTATACCACTTTTCTCTCTATTCTATCAGGGAATACTGTTTAAATAAATTATTGCTCAAGTTTCAAAAACAATGTAGAGAATGTACAGTAGTTTGCACAAGCAGTGTGCTATTAGATACAATACACGTTAGTTCAGTCTTTTTGAAACAAGCTTCATTGTTTATCTAACTTCTAAGCTATTACAATAACTTGACCAGATACTTTTATCCAGGTACATAAAGTACATTTGTATATTAAATATATTACACTTAACTCAGTAGTGACATGATTTGACATATTTTATTTTTTCTTACTGTTCCTTGGGCTCTAAAAATTATTTGAGTATGGTTTTTGGGGGTTTCCAAGGCCAAGGAATCTAGTGATCATATTCTTTTTAACAATATTAAAAATGATTCATGTTCTCCTGTAGCACTGTCTTGTTTTTCTTATGAACATCATCATTGTAAGATAGTTTTGATGATGGTTCCAAAGTCATTCTTAGGCTGGATGTCAATGAGTGTGCAATGCATGAACTCATTATGTAATAGGATGAAGGCTAGCATCATGCAAAAAAAACTATATTATTTGTTGTTGTTAAAAGCTTTGAGTTTACTGGTCATGACAGCCTTTTCTTCCCTATGATTATGAATTACGTCTTGTATTTCTTGGCTCAGGCTATGTTTCAGGCTACAAATCCAATGCATTTTTAAAATTTACTTATTGTCTTCTCAGTTATTACCCTTGCCTGAATTTTGACTATATTGTGCCATTTTCTAATTTCATTCTCTTTTCAAAACTACTGTCACCTTTCAAAAGCATCCTACGACTAATTAACTGTTTGAGCCTTTGAATACCAAGTTAAGAATTTCTTTGGCACCCTGTCATTTTCATGAGACAAATGTAAAAAAATTTAAAATAAAGAAATCTACCTGTTGCAAAGAAAATGATGTATTTACAGCAGCTGTATGCTTAAGTCTCTACAGTCTATTTCTAATGCAGCCTTATGTTCTTAAAATACAGCATAAAACTAAATATCCAACCTGGATTAATACTTGGTGGCAAAATGTTACAGCGGGAGATGGCTTGCTGGGTGCCTCTGTAAACTCTGGTTAAAACCACCATATTACTCATAAAAATTAACAGTATTGACTGTAGATTTATAGCAGTCACTTTTAACAAATGATACATGCATGGATGCTTACTGTTTTGGATACCATGACAAAACTCCATCTTGAACAACCACCCAAAATAGCTTCCATCCAAAAAAGCGGGATGTCTATTTAAAAAAAAAACAAAAATCCACAAGTCAGCGTATTTTATTAGTCCACCAGAATAATTTATACTAAAGCCTAATTCTGTTTAGAATCTGGTTACAAGCAAATATGAATAGCATGTTTAAATGTTTGCACTGCAATAATGGTCTCAGTATGGCTCTTTTTTGTTTATACTTTAAAAAATACTGTACAGTATATACTTTAAAAATGAATTCATAAAGATTCATAGAGTCCACCACCTGCAAAAAACTTTTATTCTCACTTCTCTCATCATTCCAAATGATGAAGTTGGTGTGCTTTTATTGTTTTCCAAGATACAAAATGTTTCATTCCTTTATAGCCAGTGGCTATGTACAATACAGCTGTTCATTCTATTTTTTCCTTCTTAGTTAACATCATGTTAACTGTAAAGTATAGTAATACTGCTTTCACTGATACAAGGAAGTGCGGTTAAGAAATATACATGAATGATAGTTTTCTTTCCTTAAATATTTATATACAGCCCTTTAACATTGTTTTTTAAAACAAAATGTCTTACAATGATTTGTCACTTTAAATCCAAAAAATATGTTTAACAGAACTGAGCGACATTACAATTTAACCCTCCTGATTTATGAGATACTTCATTCTTTTATATATTCCCCTTCAAATACCTTTACTAAAAAAAACACATATGTTTCTGTGCAAATCTTTAAGATGCAGGATATCAAAAATAAAAAAAAATTATATATATATATATATATATATATATAAATAAATACACCTCTTAATAAGTATCTATCTAATACACAATGGTTAATCTTTTATCTGCAGAGTATCCATGGCAACAAGCCGCTAGACTAACAATGTACATTAGGTAAGGAAAAATAAATTAGGATCAGTATAACGCCATATTACATGTGACTTTAAAAAGGTAGGTTCCTGTACTGGTAGGATTCACCGCTGTCGTGCTCTTCTGACAAGCACATACCAATATGTCCACAATGCACTAAAATAAAGCTTGTGATACTGAGGGAAAATACATTATATTCTTGGTCAGCAGTCTTTAAATCTATAACACAGTTTTAGAAGCAGGACAGGATGGAAAAAAATCAATGATGTATTTGTACTGACTGTGCAAGGAGGCAGCAGTTGGTTTTATAATTGGAATCAGGAGGTAGCTTGCTTTCCATGACTTTGCTCTAAGGTCACAACTAGGAGAGTAGGAATCTAATAAGTTAAACAACAGATGCATGACAAAACATCCTAATGACAGAATGGAGTGAGAAGGTCAAAAGGCATAATAATACAAGTACCTGGGCCAAAATGAAAGCCAAGGAGAGAAAAGATTTCAAAACAAAATCATCTTTAAATGAAAAGACAAAACAGAATGCAGAGTGTTTTTAGTTGAATCCAAACTTGCACAACCAGGATATGTACAATGTGGACCTTTATAGCTTTGACCTAGTGAGGTCATTTGAAGCACACTTCCGTTTGACCTTATCTAACAGTAGCACTGCAAACATCAACAAAGCAGTCCCAAAATGGCAGTGCCCATAAAATTAAAAATAAGATGGTGCCATACAAGAATTTAAAAAATAGCTATTATCAGTAAAAATGCACTGTAACAAAAAAATATGACCATTAGATTCCTGGGTCTCAGAAACCCCCAAAACAACTGATCAAATCAAAAAGAATCAAACCATGACAGCACTGATGGATTTTTTTAAAAACCACAAATAAAGACCATTCCCCGCTTCCTGAAAACATCATCAGTAATGTCTTAAGATTTTTGTATTTTATTTATTTAATTTGTTTATGTGAACTGCCATTGATACTTATTTGTCTGTTTGGTTCTTCTCTAGAAGCCACCTTTCAGAGAATCCTAGAGATTTGTTGGAAACACTGTGAAATTGTATAATAATCAACTGTAAAGGGCAATAACCATTATTTAGTATTTTTTTTTATAAATCAAAAAGAATGTGTACCTTCCAGAGATACCCTTCAAATTTCTTCAAATTGCGGTTCACAACCTAAAAAGGAGGCAAAACAAGGCAAGAATTGAGCTGAAAAGGTGAGAATTCCCAGTTCTGGGAACGAAGGTACATTTACTAGCCGCTACTTTTAAACTACACAGACATTTCAATATATCTTCCCCCTCCTTATTACATTATATGTATTTGTGTATATGTACAGTAAGTAATTAGATAAATGACAGCAGTTAATATTTCTTCAACAATTCATATGAATAATTATCTTTCAATAGTATCAATTCATTAAGGCAATCTAACCAAAAAAAATACATTTCAATCAATCACTCAACAATTTCCAGGTGTGTAAAAAGTATACTTTTGGCTTTAGTTCAAGTAACCCTCTAGCCTTTGTGCAAGAATTCAGCCAGACTCTTTGACAGTAGGTTTTCATTCTACCCCCACATTCTTGTTTGTGTAGATGCTGCAAATTCTCCTGATGTATGCATGGGTATACTTCCCATTAATCTTGTTTTTTTTTCTCCATATTCCCAGATATGTACAGCTTAGGTTAACTGGTGACTCTAAACTGTCCAAGTTGGCCAGTTAATGGACAGGATTGGTTTCTGCCTTGTGCCCAATATCGTTGGGACCTTCTCTGGCCCACCATGACCACGAACTAGATTAAAAAAAAGTTTTAAGAATATTAAATGTTACATTTATTAGTCATACAAATCAACTACAAATAAACTCTGCTTGCTTCTCCATACAAAACAGCTTTAGCAGTGGAACGAGAATGTTCTTGCAAATACAGTGTTTCAAGACCCCCCTCCCACAGCTTTTCAACAGGATTCACAACATGTAAGCTTTAACTCTGCCACTTCAGAACTATCCACTTTCTACTCTTATAGCCATTCCAGTACAAATGTATTCAAGTGATGTAAAGGCCTATCCTACAAAAAAATCCTTAGGTTCTTCAAAAAAAAGGCCCTTAACATTGTGTTCAGATATTCCACTGAACATGGCAAAATTCAAGTCTAAATCAGAAATAGCAAGAGGACCAGGCCTCCAAGCAGAAAATCAGTCCCAATCATCAGTCCAATCATCATGCTTTACTATTAGAATTAGGTTATTCTGTTCAAAGAAAGTTTCTTATCCAAAGCACATAATGCTAGAATATCTAGACAGTTTATGTTGTCTTTTACAGATGGCTTTGGCAAATATTGTGATAAGAGATAACATTACCTTTAAAGGTCTAAAGGTAAGTTTTTAGAGAGAACTCTGACCATCTCTTGGTTAATCTGAAATTGATACATCAACTGATCTTGGCCAATTACTAACGAGCTTGACATTTTTACATTTGTTGAATACTCCAACAATCAACTAAATTCTGTAAATGAGAGAGGCAACTGAGAGTTGCTGAGAGTTTGTTTTTTCTGTGGTGAGAGTTAATTAAAAAAAATACCTTTTGCTACTATAAACTTGTGTTTTGGTTGCCTCAAAATAACTGTGCAGGAATTTTTAAAACGTTTTCCTCCATTTAGAACGTTTTTTTGCCTGGACAGGAGCAAAAGTAACAGGGTGTTTGGGGGTGTGCTTGGAAAAGTTACTTGTTCTTATTATTTGTATTTGAACTAATGTCAAAGAGAGGGCAGAAAGCAACAGTAAGTGATATCGGCATCCGGAAGTAAATAGCCATTGTAGCATAAATAGTTCATAAGTAACAGCAACTGCGATTCCTTAGCTTTAAAAAAAAAAGGGGGTGCATAGGTAAGCGTCCACTGTAGGTAAGCAACCAGATACCCAATCAGGTACAAGGGGCTGTAGGAGCAGATAATACAATAAGAAATTAACCAGAAGAAGATATTCAACAAGCAAATTTTATTTTATTAATTTATTTTAGATTGAACAGTTCTTAGCAGTCCAGAAGTTAAAGGTGCCGTAAAGTTTCATTAATACAGGGGGAATACAAACAGTGCGAGTGTAGAAGTAAGGAATAAGAGGAGTGTAAAGTTAGGAGAACAAACAGAGAAAAGTAAAGTTAACCTCACAGAAGGACAAGCAATAGGCAGTCGAGATGGAGAATATTACTGGAGCTTTAGGAGCCAGAAGGTGTAAAATAGCTGTAGCAGTTCTAGAATTTCTTTGGCTTAAATTTTATTAGTTTTACCATTCTAGTTAAATCACTTAATTTTAATTAAAAAAAAAAAAAGTTAAGGCAGTTTTAGTAATCCAAAAGCAAATTTTAATAATGAAGCCAGCTCCCAGAAAGAGAGAGGTAGTTATATTTGGTGACTAAAATTATTAGGGGGATTTTAGCACAGGTTTGCTCCCGAGACAGAGAGTCTCAAACAGTGTGTTGTCTTCCGGGTGCACAGGTGGGAGACCTTCCTGGAACGGCGAATAGGATCTTGCCCAGAGCAGGGGTGGTTCCAGTTGCCATTGTCCATGATGGAGCAAATGACATACATAAGGGTAGTCTGTCAGTTCAGTGACCCATATTCAAACAGTTAGGTTCCAGACTGAGGAGCAAGGTAGTCTTCTCTGAAGTTCTGCTTCTGCCACTGGCTAGTCCAGGTAAGACTGAGGAGATTAGAAGGCTTAATGCATGGCACAAATCTTGATGCAGGGTAGAAGGGTATAGGTTTATGGGGCATTGGGACTGTTTTTGGAACAGATAGGACCTGTTCCACCACGATGGGTTACATCTAAGCTGGAGGGACACCAATGTATTGGGAAGGCAAATGAGTAGGTTAATTGAGGATTATTTTAACTAGAGAATTATTGGGGTGTGGGGGTGCAGTGGGTTAGGGAGTTTAGGACAGGCCAGGTTTACAACTATACATGAAGGAACAAACAATACTGTAAAAATAAAAATAAATTCTAACCTAACATTTAAATGTAAAAGCAATAACACATTAAAAATAGCTTTCCGTAATGCTAGAAGCATCAAAAATAAGGCAAGTGAGTTGGGAGTTGCATATAACAGAGCATAATTATAATATTACAGCAATAATGCAAACCTGGCTATATAACAAAGATGGGGAGGAGTATAACAGAGGGATACACATTTTGTAGGAAGGACAGAAGGAACAGATAAGGAGGTGGGGTTGCTGTTTATGACAAACAGAAATTAAATGCAAGTACTCTTCAGTTGGACGATGAGCCCCATCTTAGTAAGGATAAGTGGCTTCGCCTAGAAATCATTAGGGAAACATGCCTTATTTTAGGAAAGTGTTATAGACCAGCCAATGCAGACAGTAATTTCAACACACATTTTTTTTAGTAATATTAAAAATGTATGTTTACAGGGGGATATTATAATCATGGGGGACTTTAACTATCTGAATATTTACTGGGATAACCTTGTAAATTTTGGTGCACAAAGAGCAGTTTTTAGAAGTAATCAGTCACTGTTGTGGAATGGAAGTTAAAATCTATTGCTAGCCTCTGTATGAAAATCTGCATGCTCTCTGTGTGGCTAGGTATTATTATTAACAGAAGCGTGCTTGCATGGAGTAGGGCTGCAGGTGTGGAGTGTAGTTCTTGGCTCTTCCCGGCTGCTTCAGCAGAGCCTAGATTACCGTTCAATTAAGATGCCAAACGGATGACAAGTTTTCTGATAAGCTTCATTAAAAATATAAGACTAGAATTTCTGCTTTCCGTTGTAATCAACAAATTGTGTAAAAAATGTTCTGTGACCTTGGATGAAACTGAGCTTATTTTATCTAACTGCTTTCTTTCAAGATTTCTGTTATAAAATGCAGATGACCAAACCCCCTTGATTGGGCTTTGCACTTGGAGCTCTGTAAGGCAAAGCCACTCTACTCACCAAGAAGTCAGAAATAAAAGAATTGTTTGTTTGAATTGGTGTCTGCCCGCTATTGTTTTGAACCTTCGTCCACACTGTTTTATAACACAGTATGTTAAAGCACCAATGCAGGGTGAAGCCTGTCTGAATTTAGAATTTTGTAGTAATCAGAATAGATTTGAGGGAGTAGAGGTGTTTGAACCACTAAGGTCGAATTACCATAATATAATACAATTCTCAGTGTTTTGTAAGAGTATGGATGCAAAGACTAAAATTGTTAAGTTTAACTTTTTTTAGGGCAAATTTTTATCAGATGCAGTAAAGTCTAAAGAGGATAGACTGGGATATGCAAATTGTGGAGACAGTCAAGAAGCAGTGGAACAGGTTTAAAATGTAATGGAAGACAGATACATATCTACATTTGGTATTAATAGGAAATTTAAAAAAAAAGTCAGCAGTGAGTTAATAAAGAGAATTCAAACAGTTCTTAAGGAGGCTAGCAAGTACATATATAAATCCTTGACACAAATTTTTAGGAAGTCACTGCCTACTGGGGAGATTCCACAGGATTGGAAAATGGCAAATATTATCCCATTTTATATAGAAAGGGTGACTGGGCAGATCCAAGAAACTCTAGGCCAGTTAAGCTTAATATGTATCACAGGAAAAGTATTAGAAGGAATTATTAAGGATAAGAATGAGAAGCAAATGACAAGTACAGCAGTTTTTTCTGAACAGTCAGCATGGGTTCAGAAGAGGGAGGTTATACAGTCACCATGGGTTCAGAAGAGGGAGGTTATGTTTTACTAACATGCTGGAATTCTAAGAGGAAACAAGAAAAGTATATGATCAAAGTGGAGCATGTGATATTATCTATCTTGACTTTCAGATAGCATTTAATACGATGCCACATGAGAGGTAGGGTATCAAACTAAAAGAAGTGTGAGCTCAGGGTGATGTTTGAAGATGGGTGCAGAATTGGTTCAGACAAAGGAAGGAGAGAGTGATGGTGCAAGGAACCTTATCAGAATTGGCTCATGTTAATAGTGGTGTTCCACAAGGCTCAGTGCTAGGGCTGCTGCTATTTTTAAATATACTAGAGTGCTCTGCCCCCTGCTTGCTTTGCTCGCCCACCCCCGGCTTTGGTTAACCAGATATACAATTTTAAGAGATTGTTTTTTTTCATGGGAATTGTTACATATGCATTATTTTCACTTTTACTTTAAAACCTTAGTAAAAACAATATTTGGAATGAACTTTACTTCAATTCACATTGAATTCTGATTCCGTGTTTGGACGTACATCGTGACAACGCAACGTATATCTTCCTGTGAGTGAATATCGTTTCTCTCTCTCTAATAAATAAAATGACTTTTTCAAATGTTTGTCCATGCTCTTTCTTCTTCGCTTAGTCGTTGACGTGTCATCTAGAACGTATAAAATTATTGTCCTGATAAAATTTATAAGAGCTGAGAGTGCAGGAAATGTATCTGCCAAAGCCATTCACACGACTAAGAGCTGAGAGCACAGGAACTGTGTCTGACAAAAGCATTCACACGACTGAGGTTAGATGACCATGGTCTTGTTTAAAAATAGTTGAAAGGAGGGCGTGACTCGAAAGAATCTCATGTTAAAAGTCTCTGTCTCATGGGACTTCATACCGCGCCAATGTTTTTGGAATCTTTTAATTCTCGTTGGCAACACAAATCAGACGGTCTACAAGTCTCCGACTTAAAGTTTAAATCCGAACAATATATTCGATCTCTTTTCGGTGTTCCATTATTTCATGGAGTAATAATTTCCATTTGTTTGGGCTAATACGATCTTTACTATCATTTTTTTTGAGACTTTCGAATGCTATTACTTTTTCTCTAACCTGCTCTGCATGTGTACCATGCCAACATTTTTGAATTCTTTACGACGTTCTACTTTGTCATCTACTCTTTGTCCTTAATTTCCGACGCCGAGTGTGGACTCGTCTCGCGGGATGTATAAGTGTCTCTCCGAGAAAATCACGTCTAGTCTCTTTCCAATATTTTTTATTATTGTAATGGAAGGATTTTTCTCTGTAAAAAGCAAAGATGAAATAAAAAGAGGGAGGGGGAATCAAGAAAGCAGATGGGCGTTAGTCGCTTCAGCGCAGAATCAGCTATAGAAACTAATGTTTTGGGAGAAACAGCCGGGAATGTTCTAAAGATACAGCCAAGGCTATGTAAGGAGTTGTTTTTCACTTCGAGAGGCTTTTTTCACATGTAAGCATATTACTGTGTCTTCTGGTATCAGGCACTAGTCTCAAAACCTAGTATAAGAAAAAACAACGTCGTGTCCCATGGAAAGGGGGGGGGAGGTGTATGCTGGAACTGATCACTTCTGCATACACTGCTTCCACGTAAGCCGCTTTTGGGCAAGGACACCTAATTAGTATATAAGGGAAGGTTCCGCCCTCAGTTTCTTTGGACGCTCAACCGTGGGGAAAGGCGCACACCGCCCGGTCTTATCTGATAAAAGGCACATGGGTTGATCCTCTGACGAGACTGACATGCGGGCTCCCTCAGTCTACTGGTCTAGGATGATGGCTCTGGGTCTTTTGATGTATGTTACTGTATGTATGTATGTTATTGTAAGTATAAGTTTGTCTCTTTAAGCATATATATTTATTTCTATAACCCATTCATGTGTATTTATATGTTATAATTGAATAAGTAAATTTTATTGAAGTATCGGACCTCTTCTCTCTGATTTTTGCCTACTTATGTTTTAATCCCTTGAACCATTTTCCCAAATCAAAACATTTTGGCGTAGTCGGCAGGATTTTGGGGAATCTGGTAAAATATTGAACTATTGAGTGAGGCAAAAAGAAATCAGAGATGTCTAAGAAAAAGGATAAAAACCCTGGCACGGCTCCTTTACCTCTTCCCGGCTGGGAGGAAACGGTATGGGAAGACTGCGCTAGAGAATTGAGACGTGGGGGGGGATTAGCACAATATTGGCAAAAGTTTAGGCCCCCCAACACCAGTGAATGTACTAGCCGCACTTAAGAAATGTCAGGTGTCTGTAAAAGAACCCATGACGGGCTTGCAGACACGGGGGTGGGTTTTACTAACGGCAGTTAGATGGCTGGACAGTCTGGTAGACTAAAAAGGGAGATTAAGAAAATGCAAATGGACTTGACGGATGCGTTAGGGCGAGCCTCAATGGCTGAATCCCAGGTAGCTTTATTATTGCCGCGGGTACAGAGAGCCGAGGAGTTGGTGGATGAGGCAGCCTTATGCATAGCCAAGGTGAATGCGAAAAAGAGGCGCAGGCTGGATGTTGTGAAGGTTAAAGCGCTTGTAGCTGCAGCGAATGTCCATGAGTGGGATCCCGAGACAGGGGATGGTAACATTTGGGACGATGATTATGATGTAGATGATCAGCCAGACCTTAATCCCCCGAGTTTACAAGCTAAACCCGTGGTACGTCGTAGACTTTATGGTGACGCACACGGTAATGTTAGGAGAGGAGATGTTTGTGAAGATTATACTGTACAAAAAAGGGAAGGATTTAGATCACATTACGCCCAAGGGCGAAATGAGCCAGTAGATACATGGCTGGTACGCATGCATGATGCAGGAGCAGGACAAGTGAAACTGGATGGGGAGGATGGTGTGGAATTTACGGATTACGCTATTGATCCTCGCTTTAAACAGGCAATGAGGCAAGAATTGACTAAGTTGGACGATAGGGACAAGGTTAATAGAACAGGGGGAGTAAATAGAAAGAAATTATGGGGAGCGCTAATTAACGCCAAAGTCCCTAAGGGAGAAATAGATGGACGACCCACAGGGGTACTCCTAGACATGGCCAAAAAGAAGGGCCTTGTGGTTAAGTCCAGAGGGATAAAGAAGCAAGTGGCAGAGGTAGAAGTTCATTTGCTTCTTACCTTTGCTGAATGGGAAAAATTGAATAAAAAAAAAAAACGGCATGAAGTTGGCTCAACTAGCTCATCTTCATCTTCGGAGAGCTCCGAGGAGGAGGAAGGAGAGGAGCAAACCAAAAAGAAAATCCGGAGCAACAAGAAGTATAAGAAAGGAGAAAAGAAAGTGGAGGCAAAGGCGGCTAAAATAGAAAACATTCGCTTGTCTACTGGTCAGACAGATTGTGTATGGTTAATGATTATTATAAAGAAGTTAGATGAGGAGGCAAAAGAGATAAAGACCTGGCTAAAAATTGCGAGCAGCTAGCAGTACATGTAGCAATGTATAAAGAGAATGCCATACAGATTAAGCAACGATCGCTCAGTGTTAAAGTGTGTGGTGGCGCAGTGGTTAGCACTTATGCCATGATTCGAGTTTATTTGTGATTTATATTTATTTCTATAACCCATTCATATGTATTTATATATTATAATTGAATAAGTAAATTTTATTGAAGTATCAGACCTCTTCTCTCTGATTTTTGCCTATTTATGTTTTAATCCCTTGAACCATTTTCCCAAATCAAAACAATTATATATATATATATATATACATACATATACATATATATATATATATATATATATATATATATATATATATATATATATATATATATATATACACACACATATATATATATATATACATACACACACACAGTATATAATATAGATTAATAATTAATATAGACAATATATATATAGATTTGTATAGGAAAATAAGTAACAAGCTGGTTACATTTGCAGATGATACCAAGAAAGGTGGATTGACATATAATTTGGAATCTGTTAAATCAATACAGAAGGACTTGGACAGGATACAGGTTTGGACAGATTTGTGGCAGATGAAATTTAATATCAGTAAATGTAAGGTATAACTCAACAGTAAAAGAGTACACCTTATGTAACGGATTAGGAGTCGTAATGGTCTCCACACTATCAACTTCCAGACAGTGTTGAGAAACCATTAAGAAGGCAACCAGAATGTTAAGTTATATGGCACAATGTGTAAAACACAAGTAAAAGGAGGTTATACTCAAGCTTTATAATGCACTGGTGAGGCCCCATATGGAGTACTGTGTGCAGTTTTGGTGTTCAGGCTACAAAAAGGACATAGCAGCACTAGAAAAGGTCCAGAGAGGAGTGACTAGGCTGACTCCAGTGCTATGAAGAAAGATTAAGAGATGACAGTCTAAGCAAATTAAAGATTAAGAGATGACATAATTTAAGTGTTTAAAATTATGAAGGGAATTAGTATAGTGGATAGTTATATTAAAATGAGTTCATCAAGAACATGGGAAACAGTTGGAAACTTGTTAAAGGTAAATTTCGCACAAACATTAGGAAGTATTTCTTTACACAGAGAACCATAGACACTTGGAATAAGCTACCAAGCAGCGTGATAGATAGGAAGACTTTCAAAACTAAACTGAATTTTCTTTTAGGAAAATTAATTGGATAGGACTGGCGAACTGTTGGGCCTGAATGGCCTGTTCTTGTGTAGACTGTTCTTATGTTGTAATCACTTTTCTGGGGTTCTTAGAATGCTCATGTAATATTGGTATTCTGGACTGCCACTCACTTTAGCAATTTTTCATCTTGCTATACTGAAAGAACTACAATAATGATCAAAATTCAATACGGCAACTTTCAATAAAAAGTGCATTAGTAGACATGTAGCAACACACACACACACATATATATAAAGAGATAAGTACAAATATAAAGGGTTAACTACAAGCATATAAGAGTATAGAAGTATCATACTGTAGTAGTGCAACTTAATGATCCATCATCAAGTTAGTATCTCTGTTAAGTTTCAAACAAACAGGTGAGGATGCAAATTTTCATTCATATTGGAAAATTCTTCTTTCATCTAAAAATTTACTTAAAGGAATATTTCATCCAAAGATCATGCGTTTTCTATGTTTTTAAGTGTAGTGATGCAGATTTTTCTGAAAGTATTAATAATATTTTAACTAAAACTGCATGCATTGTGTTCTTTTTGAGCATTCAACAGGATAGCGGAAAAGTGGATTATACAACACACGTAATGTAAGTATTTGTTTATAAATGTTTTTTTTTTTTAAATTGCTTGACATTGGGCAGAATGGGTCACTGTTACATTCCATTATATTATGAACTGCTTTTTCTCGCTTTGCATGAAATCATGAGATTAAAAATTTCTTTTGGCCATCACTACAAACTACATAGGGTTGTGACAGTGGCTCCACTCTCCCTGATGCCTTTGGGAGCCTCTTGATCCCAAAACCATTGATACTCATAACTGGGATGAGCTTGGCAAATGAGGACAAATCACACAAAGCCAGGGGAGGGTGAAAAAGTGCTCTAGTGCTTCAATGTGTTCAAAAACAACAGTGCGAAGTCTTCAATAAATTAATAATCATATAAAGGAAAAACACAGAGCTAGTGGAGATTAAAAATTCAAAGAAATAATCCATTAAAAATAAGGTTAAATGAATGCAGGAGCCTCCTTTAACATGCTCAGTTCCTGGTGCTTCCCTTTAAAAACTGATGCCTCTCTGGCTTATTTGGACCCTGTGGTGCAAAGAGATGTCAACCAACAGGCACAGAGACCCTTTCATTCCTGGCCTGTGTCCCTGCTGCCCAATCCACAGCATTCCATGAGAAGCCACTGGACACTGCTTTGTGCCCAAATATATCAACCACACTATCCACACCACTGAGTCTAAAGACGACCCCTAGAGACAGAAAGTAACTCTTACATTCGGGGAATAAATCTTACAGCCAATCCTGCAACATGCCATTTGCTTCACCTATAGCACCTGACACTGTTGCCTTCTGCACAGGTGCAAGGCATGTATTTAATAAGCTAGCAGCCTCATCTGCGCTGGAGCATGAGCATGAGTGCAAGTGCACCCAGACATTCTCCCTTCGGACAAGCTGATACATTGGGGAATAAAGCTTACCACGGCAGCACTGGACTCAATGTAAAATCAACCAATGTAACCATACTGTACATTACACAAGAGACGTAACCATACTGTACATTACACAAGAGACCAACTTAGAGTCACCTAAAAATATGTTTGAGAAAATTAAGTATTGAAAAAAAAACACATGCAAAATTAAGATTATGAGGTGTCAAATTTTTTACGACAAAGAAAGCCTGCTATTCACTATTTAATTGAAGAGCAGTAAAATTAAACAGTATTGTCATCATGTATCCAGAGGCTATGTTTTGGGGAGCCGATACTAGGAGGCCAGTAAACAAATCTTGCTTCAGCACCAGTAAATATGTCAAACATTTAACATGTACATAGTATAAGAACTTTCTGAGAGTGCATTAAAAAGGTCCATACCAACCTTAAGAGAATTGCTCATTAAAATCTGTCTCATATCTGTGCCCAGAGCAAGGTCAAGTGGTGTCTGATCTGTCAAAAAGATTAAACACATTTAAATCTGGTTATTTCAAATATTGCAAAAAAGGACAAAAAATTACACAACTTTCTTTTTTTTTTTGCACTATATATTTAGCTTAAACAAACAGGAATGCTGTAATAGATTATACAATGTGAGGGATGGATGGGATGCCCACAAACTGCAAGGATAGGCAGAGAGAGTATCTGCCCTGGACACTAGATGGCAGCCTCCCTGAGGTACGACATTGCCACCGATTCCCTTGTGGAATCTTGGGAAATGGAGTTCATCAACTCAGGGTGCGGAGGGGTTTAGTGAACCTCACTTTGCAAAGCTCCAGCCTCACCTGGAAGTGCTTCTGGGTGTTACATACAAGAAGCTGCCTGCCTGAACTTTGGGAGCCAGTGTCAGGATAAGGAGGAAAAAGCTTGCTTTGATCATAGTGGGAAAAGAAGAGAACAATACGGAAGGAAGGTGCTTATTACTAAGAAATAGAGTTGTAGATAATTGTGGTTGTGTTGTGGGAAACTCTTACTGTGAAAAGTTTCACACAAAAATAAAAACCCTTTATTTATTGGCAACTCGTGTCTGAGGCTGTGTGTCAGGAGTTTGGAGAGCTGCAGAGCTCCCTGGGGATCACAATACCAATGTATAACGTAGGAAATTTGTTAGAAAGTATTTTCAAAAAGAATATTATGAAGATACAAAATAACTGGTCTACTTACTACTACTGAACTAATGCTGCAATTATTGGACCCTGTCACATTTTTGGGATGTTTACACATTATTCAATTAGTTTCAAATGATGCTTTTGTAGTATTTAATAGTAATGTTTGGGTCTGAAAGTGGAGAAAGAAAAAAAAAAAAGTAAAAAATGTGTGTGTCTTATATTTACTTTGTGTGAAAAATTCACAGGTGGAAAAGTTACTGGCACCCTCCCTCTCCCACTTGATTTACCCCTAATATGTCCTTTTGCTTTGAATTATCATCTATTTGAATACTTAATTTACTACTCATTACTGACTTAGGTCAGCCCTGATCAACACCAAACTAACAAGTATTGGCTGATAAAATCACAGTAAACATGTCTGCATACAAGAGTTAGAAAAATAATCAAGAACAATTAAAATCAATTATCATCAAAAGAAATTCCTGAAGCTCCCTGATAAAGATGCTCATACCTATCAGTCTGGAAGGGGCTACCGTATAGTATTAGCCCATGTGCTAGTACAAATTTTGGCCAGAGCTGTATTTTGTCGAAATGGAGAATGTTTCAAACAGTTATTGATCTTCCTAGGAGCAGTACCATACCATTCATAATTTACATTCTGGTGTGTGTTCAGACCATAGTATGTGTATCTACAGTATTTATTTAATGAGTTTCTGTAAAAACCCAAACTTTCCCCTGGGGACAAAAAGTTCTATATTTTCAAAGATACTTCGCAAAAAGGGTAAATACTGTTGTTGACTAATATTAGGCTTGCAATGGCCAAAATACACTTGTGTAATCCTCAAGAATTTCTGAACAATGTTACTCAGGCATATGGAAACTTTTAGGAAATCGTGGTTAGATGTTAACAATACATTACACAGAATGTTAAAATAAAAACAGTGGACTCAAAGTAAATTTAGAATTTAAGAATCAAACTTGTGAGGTTATGTAATCACCTGAAACATGCAGCTCAGACAAAAACCCATTAATGCAAATTAGGTTATGTGGGATATACTTTCTTTATATCAATATGACAGACTGATCAACTATAACAAATGTACAGTATGTTTGTAGCTGCTGTTTTCGCTAAAAATTTTCATTATAAAGCAAAATGCTTTAACATTTTAATAAACTGTGATATCAGTCTTACATGCAGCACAAAATATGAAATGCATGGCCTGGGTGGGATCTTATTATGAAATTGTGATTTTTTTGCACTGCTTGACATTATTTTTCCCTGCTACATTTTCTGGCCCAGCACCTAAGGCACATTTGAATGATGGGATTTCTCATTTACCTTACTGTACTGTGAACTTAATTCAACCTTTCAGGTTTTAATTGAATGATCATGGCTATTAGATAGGTTTAGTATTTGTGTCTTGGGTTTGAAAAAGCATATTCTTTTTTCATGTGTAAAATTAACTACAACATCTACTGTATACATTACATTGAATAAAGACTGCCTTACTATACTCAGCCTTGAACTATTTATTTGCTTGCAGTGACTGGGTTTCAGACGTGGGGTATAACAACATGGTAAAGTCCTTTGCATCTGAGCGATGGGTGTAATAGGTAAGAGACTCTTTCTCTGAGTATTAAAAAAATTTAAAAAAATTATTTTCCCAGAACACACCGGTGGCTTGGGAGTCACCTGCTCATCTATCTTTGTGTGTTAAGTCTAATGCCTGTGGATGCTTTGTGCCTCATCAAAGGGGATAAAATTGTGAAAAGGCAGAAAGAGTATTTCGGCTAGTATATCATGGGATAGATTGATTAAAAACTATAAACAACATCAGAAGCAATGTATAACAGCAAAGAAGCCCAAAGAAAAGAAAAGCGTTTAGTTAATAAAGTAAAGACCTCTTTGGAGATTGAAATTAAACAAATGTCATTACTTGGAACAATATAAAGGGAAAAAAATTATGTTTATATTGAACACTATTTCAGACTACTTCAGAAAAAAAGGTAACATTTGAATAAGTTAGTAAGGTACAAAATGGTTTAATCCCTAGAGCATCACGGTCTCCTAGAGAATTCCCATTCTGGCAGATTTCCACTGCGCATTCCGGACAGCAAAGAATCCACAGGAGGAAATCTTTCATTCTTTGAGAATTTTGACTAAAATATTACGACAACACGTCTGTTTAAATACAATATCATAGCAGAGTGAGGTCATACTATGTCTGTAAATCAAAAACAAAAAAAAAAAACAAACCAAAAAAACTCCACACTGTTAAAAACAAACAGTGATTGAGGTCTATAAAGTTAAGCATTAAAATCACATACCATAAACACTACCATAACTCCACCTACCTAAAATAAACTGATACTAGCATACTCTTTGTAAACACTACTGCAGTCTTTATATTATAAAAGCAGACATCTTCAAACATTTTTGCATCAATTTGTCAACAAAATTTCAAGAAAATGTAGTTACAGCTTAGAAGTTTTTATGGAATATATGTTTAAATCCACTGAATGAAAGTAAATGAGACAGAGTAGTACTGTTGAGATGGCACAATCCCCTTTCAGTCCTTCAACCAGCAACATACCTTCAAAGGTGTTTGGGTATGGAAATCAAAAACAGGAAATTGTATAAATAAAGAAAAGAAGCCATCATCATTACCAAGTAAACTGTGCGAAAAGTAAGCCTTTTCTCCTACACCATAGAACACTGCTTTATAAAAACTGATTTAACATTACTTTCAAATTCAACTGTGGAGAATTATATTATTTATTTTGATTTTTTTACTGAGCTTTTAAAGGAGTACATGGTTCATTAATTAAATAGAAGATGTCAACTGATCACACCAATTCACAAGCAGAGTAAAATGAATATAAAAATGCATAAGCAAAACTACTTGCTATACTATTTAAAAAAAAACAAAAAAAACCAAACTTGTAACAGATACCCCAAATATCAGAACAGATAAAAGATTTTTAAATTGGATGATGTTAACATTCAGTATGCCAACAGGTAGTTTTATCATTCCACCATATTAGAAAGAATGGCATTTTACATATTGAACATCAAATCAGACTGCAGTTTTTTTAACGTTCTCTAATCAATACTTACTGTTCTTATTTTTGATGGTTATGTCAGCTCCACTTTTCAAAAGCTTTAGAGCACACTGTTTGTTCCCACGATATGCAGCACAGTGCAAAGGTGTGTTGCCTTGGAGATCTGTACAGTTAATATTTGGAGGTTTTGTTCTATTTAACTGCAAAACATGAAAAACAATCCAAAAATGTGCTCCAAACAAATTTGAAATTTCAGAAGAGAGGCAGATTTGCTGTGGTGGAATTAGAGTGAGAGGCCAGTAGAAACTCATTTAGACTTGCTTTTACTTAAAAGGTGAGAGGCAAACTGCTCAAAATGCAATTCATTGAGTAACATATTTCTTTAACATTGCTTCTGTTTCAGTTAGCTTTAGTTCACCTCAATTTTGAAATGGTCAACTAAAATACTCACAAGCAGATTCGACACAAATTATTACATGAAGTAGTTAATCAACTAATCCATAGCATTTGCTTAAAATCAGATATGCATTAATATTAACAGGGAAGTAGAATGAAATCATAGCAATTTTTTTTTATTTTAAAAAGTGTTAAAATTCTAAACTGCAGTCAGGTATAACATATTCATAGACAAATATACATTGTGATTCAAACTGCCTGCCAAAATGGAAGAGGGCAGCTTAAAGCATTTCACTAATTAAGACCATAATTGCTTTGTAATCGTGATCCTAACCACACTGTATAATGTAAAAGTATAGGTAGTGCCGCTAGAAACATGACCTCACTGACCTGGCAGTGGGGAATCTTACAATGCACTGAAGAGAAGATCAATAGCCACTGAATAATAAGCACGAAGAAGGCAGGGGGTATCAAACAAGTTAAAAAAGAGGACACATGGTCTTCAAATAAATAATGCAATTGCAAAAAATTTTGGCTGCTTAACATGAGAAAAAGACATTTTGATATAATTATTTAAATATCTGTTAAAGCACAAAAAGGCCCACAATGAAGCACTAAATATTGTGTTCAGAAATTAAGAAAGACCTCCAAAAGATGTTGCAATATCCTTACAAGAAGTACATCAGAATCATATACATGAAGGCAAGAAGAAAGACTTTGAACCATACAAATATAATCATGCTAGAAGAAAAAAAAATGTATAAAGATTTGTAAAGATTGTTATAGTATACAGACCACTTACTAAATGATGAGTCAGCAAGAACAATAAATCATTTGCTAAATGTCAAGAAGTAGCATGCACTAATCTCAATTCATTAAAGAAACTAGGCATATTACTGTAATGAATGGTTATATGAAAAGCCCGAAACTGCAAGATGACTATTAAAGAAACCGACAACAAGACAGGAGTTTAACCTGAGAAAACAATTCTTGGGAGAGGGGACTGACAATGCACCAAAGGACAACGAAACACCTAATAGGTAATTTCAGGGGTTTATTTCAGCACAATTATGTTTAATGTAGAAACAAAATCAATTCTGGTCTCTTTTTTTTTTTTTAACTGTAAAGGCTCCCACATACTTCAACAGTCATAAAGTGAAAATGCTATTAAAACTCATCAGTACACATCAATTCAACAACATACACAACAATTGATTGCTGGAAGTATGGGACATGCTTTAGGGTATTCCCAAAAAATGCTACAGATGAGGCAGTAAAAAATGACTGTGGTATAAAATTTTTCAGATCTGCTTGTTAACAGTAAAAATGCTAAAGTATGAACCTTATGAATATGTTTGTTCTGCTGAAGCCAGAAAAGCATACAGTATGTACCTGAATTTGACAAGTCCAATGGGCAAAAAAAGAAAATTTACAAAGAATTATCTAACTGATGCGAAAAAGGTATTTCCACAAAGACAGTGCCTAAGTCTTCAGAAAAATCAGAAAGAACTCACAACATAACTGCTGCTTTTACTTGGTTACAGCTACTTTAGGATCATTAATTGCAATGGGTGTGCTTGACACAATTAAGAGCAGGTGCTCTCAACTGCCAGTATGTGAAAAACTGCAGCATTCATGTCACAGCAGTATCTGACAGGCAGAGATGGGGCAGGATGCACGCAAACACAACATAAATTAACTGGCTGTGAAATCTGACATGACTACAACAGTAAAGTATGTGGTTGTTCTTTCATATTTAAACAACTGCCATATAGCTTGCACATGCACACTGCTCCATCAAATCATCCCTATTTGTCATATTCAGTACATGTGTAGTCAACATCTGCACAAAGAAAATGAAGGAGTACGGACAAACTTCAGAACAAGAGGAGCGATCCTCCCATTGACTTCCTTTTGCCGGCATGCAGAAATATGGATTAAGTTTTGCAGGCAAGCAGAACAATCACTCTGATTTTTCGTGAAAACAAATACATTTTTGTTCTAGATGGAAAACTGCTGCAGATTAAATACTGCTATAATTTGTCTATTTAAAGTCTCAAAATAAGGATATCAGACACTGCAATCCAGCAAGGCATTTAAATTTCCCAATGCAAATTTAAATCATATAATTAATACTATTTTTTAAATTGTAACTAGGGCTAATTGAACATTAGTTAATCATTAAAATCATTAGTAAAAACTGAATGATCTACAGGAGTGTAAAGCCAAGAGTAAAAATCATTTATGAAAGAACTTCAGGAGATTTTTGTTGTGAAAATTAGGGTTTTGATGTACTGTATGCAAATTTGCAAACACAAAAAATGTATTATTAAAACACTTACCAGTTCTGTGACACTGGCTGTTGCTCCCTCCCTAGCTGCTGCTAAAAGGAACTCTTCAAGCTTCCTCTCTTCTGTTATTTCTGCAGCTTTAATAGCAAATTATACATATAATAATGTCTATCAGAAAGTTTTGGAGGTTCATATTTATTTATGCCAGTAGCACCACAGACATAAGAGAAACACCATAGTCAGAACAGAAAAGTTTACTTTTAAATAATGCAGTTACACAAACTGTGAGCATAACTTTCAGGCAAATGGTTTACAGACAATAACTCTATTTTTATATATGCTTCCTCTATTTCTAGCAGTAAAAATAGATATTTATTGTTGCATATAGTCATTAACAGTTTTTGTTTAAACAAAACCAAATACAGAAACTTTCAAGAAACTAACAAGAATGTTATATGCTGTTCTTTATGGCCCTTTAGACTGTCTTAACTATTTACTGTCATTTAAACCAGTTAATGTTTACTTATTTTTTGCTTATACTTTCTTCCACTTTTTTCTTCATTACTTTGCTATTTCCTTTATTACAACTATTAATGCATTATTACCACCATATTTTTTTTTTACTTCTTTACCTACAAATATTCTTCCCATTTCTGCAGTCTGATATTAATTAGTATAAAGTATAATTTTAGTATTTATGAATACACAAGTGTTTTGTTAGAAATATTTATAATAATTAGTAGCAATAAATCCATAATGCTGAACAGCTGACACTTTTCAATTTTGATATTGTTAGGATTTCTTTCTTGGTTGGAAAATGTAACTATAATATGCTACTGATACAGTGCATCCGGAAAGTATTCACAGCGCATCACTTTTTCCACAATTTGTTATGTTACAGCCTTATTCCAAAATGATTAAATTCATTGTTTTCCTCAGAATTCTACACACAACACCCCATAATGAAAACGTGAAAAAAGTTTACTTGAGGTTTTTGCAAATTTATTAAAAATAAAAAAAATGAGAAATCACACGTACATAAGTATTCACAGCCTTTGCTTAATACTTTGTCGATGCACCTTTGGCAGCAATTACAGCCAATTACAAGTCTTTTGAATATGATGCCACAAGCTTGGCACATCTATCCTTGGCCAGTTTCACCCATTCCTCTTTGCAGCACCTCTCAAGCTCCATCAGGTTGGATGGGAAGCGTCGGTGCACAGCCATTTTAAGATCTCTCCAGAGATGTTCAATCGGATTCAATTCTGGGCTCTGGCTGGGCCACTCAAGGACATTCACAGAGTTGTCCTGAAGCCACTCCTTTGATATCCTGGCTGTGTGCTTAGGGTCGTTGTCCTGCTGAAAGATGAACCGTCGACCCAGTCTGAATTCAAGAGCGCTCTGGAGCAGGTTTTCATCCAGGATGTCTCTGTACATTGCTGCAGTCATCTTTCCCTTTATCCTGACTAGTCTCCCAGTTCCTGCCGCTGAAAAACATTCCCACAGCATGATGCTGCCACCACCATGCTTCACTGTAGGGATGGTATTGGCCTGGTGATGAGCAGTGCCTGGTTTCCTCCAAGCGTGACGCCTGGCATTCACACCAAAGAGATCAATCTTTGTCTCATCAGACCAGACAATTTTGTTTCTCATGGTCTGAGAGTCCTTCAGGTGTCTTTTGGCAAACTCCAGGCGGGCTGCCATGTGCATTTTACTAAGGAGTGGCTTCCGTCTGGCCACTCTACCATACAGGCCTGATTGGTGGATTGCTGCAGAGATGGTTGTCCTTCTGGAAGGTTCTCCTCCCTCCACAGAGGACCTCTGACAGAGTGACCATCGGGTTCTTGGTCACCTCCCTGACTAAGGCCCTTCTCCCCGATCGCTCAGTTTAGATGGCCGGCCAGCTCTAGGAGGAGTCCTGGTGGTTTTTGAACTTCTTCCACTTATGGATGATGGAGGCCACTGTGCTCAATGGGACCTTCAAAGCAGCAGAAATTTTTCTGTACCCTTCCCCAGATTTGTGCCTCGAAACAATCCTGTCTTGGAGGTCTACAGACAATTCCTTTGACTTCATGCTTGGTTTGTACTCGGACATGAACTGTCAACTGTGGGACCTTATACAGACAGGTGTGTGCCTTTCCAAATCATGTCCAATCAACTGAATTTACCGCAGGTGGAGTCCAATAAAGCTGCAGAAACATCTCAAGGATGATCAGGGGAAACAGAATGCACCTGAGCTCAATTTTGAGCTTCATGGCAAAGGCTGTGAATACTTATGTACATGTGCTTTCTCAATTTTTTTATTTTTAATAAATTTGCAAAAACCTCAAGTAAACTTTTTTCACGTTGTCATTATGGGGTGTTGTGTGTAGAATTCTGAGGAAAAAATTAATTTAATCCATTTTGGAATAAGGCTGTAACATAAAATGTGGAAAAAGTGATGCACTGTGAATACTTTCCGGATGCACTGTATGTTACAGACTTCTTTGTTTACAGCTGTGAGCAGTAATATGTATGTTTTAAGCATGCCTAGCTTTGTGACATACTGTACTTGAGGGCAGAGATTCTAAAGTGTTTGATCTTGCCTTTTTATAAGAAGGCAAGATAGAGTGGGTAGAAAAACCAGAAATAAACAGTGTGGGGGTGATTTGTAAAAAATTAAGATAAAAAGTACTCAAATACATTTTTTCAACTAAAAGCACAATCTGGGGAAAACTCGATGAGTAGGTTGTTAGATTTGGGGAATGTCTTATTCTTGAAAAGATGAGGAATAGGAAATTTATGATGATTTCCCTGTGTTTGCTGTGGGAAGAACTCAAAAGTACTTAAATCTGATAAACTTTTGCAAATCATGAACATTATTTTTTCCCTATTTAATGCATTAGCCTGGAAATCAGTAATAGTTCTTCTTTTCTGAAATTTCTAAAATAATAAAACCCAGTGTGATTTTTTTATGCCATCATTTAATTTTATATCATACACATGCACAGAAAAACTTGCTTACATTGTCTGAAATGATAATTGAAAGAAATGTTCACTATATTCTGGCAAAATTATAAGCATTAGACTTCACCAGTACACTACAGAATACCCAAAGTCAGGCTGAAGGGACAGTTAACCAAAGACTTTGATGCACTTTATCCTTATGACTTCAAGTTCCTTGAGATTTATGCTCTCAAAACTAGATTATTGACTAATTTCCTCAACAACATACAAGTAAGAATTCAATTATATGACGTACACAACAACTTTGAACTTAAAATTTGAATTTAAAAAATATTCAAGGACATACCGTATGTTTACTGTTGGTGTAAATACAGTTTACTCAGAAAGTGTTCAGATCCCTTTCATTCTGCACATTTTATTGTTTTGCAGATTTAATTCTAAATGAAAAAATTGCCATTGTTGCCCATCAATCTATGCTCAATAATCCATAAGTGAAAACATGTTTTCAGAAAGGTTTGCAAATTTATTAAAAATCAAAAATGAATATTTCTCATTTATATAAATATTCAGACTTTTTTTTGTGGCACACAAAATTGTAGTCATCTTATTTGCCAGGTTATCCTTGAGATATGTCTAGAACAAGAGTTCCCAAACTTTTTGGCCGCAGACCCCTTTACCTAAAACTTTTAAAACCGTTGACCCCATAGTCATTTACTGACTCAAATGAATACATTTGTACAGTACTTGATATTAAATATTTCACTAGATATCAAACTTTTCATTTTAATCACTTGTAATTAATAACTGAAAAAGATAAAAGGACTATGGAATATGGCATTATCTTGTGCAACATTTAATATCGAAACCTGCACTAACGAAAATTAAAGCAAAAAAAAAATACGAGCGGAGTTTTTTTCACATTTTTGACATTTATGAAATAAATATGTAAATTCAAAATAAGTACAAATAGTCAAAGCTGTGCTGTCTGCATTTCTTTTTTGATTCAGTCATATTATTATCTGAAGAAATAAAAACTTTTAACAAACAATTTCTACTGCCCCTAAGATGAAAAAAACAATAAAGTATGAACTTACTTGAAACATGTTCAAACTCGAATAAATAAACAGTATCCTCTGATTTTCTTTTTCGTAGTACTGCTCCTCAATAAATAATTATATTCAAAGTTCAAATCACAAATAAGTACATGTCACATCAAACGACCCAGTTTATAGTGTTTTATGAAAGCACGACCGTACAAGACTGATAGATTCTGCTAATATCAAACATTCGTCATCTCGTCCAACCACGAACAAGTGCAGACATGCAATGGTTTTTCATGTCCGCAATTGCTTTGATATGTTCGATAAGACAATGCACAGATATGTTTGTGCTACATGTATTTTTATGCATTCGTACATGTGACTCTTTTAATCACACATTTTACCTTTTCGTTCGTAAGTTTGGTATGTGTTTTTATCAAAAAGTGTTTTTTTGAATTATTTTACTTCTTAATTAGGCACCTATTGGATTCATTGATATTTTGAAATAAACTAATAGTATTAGTAAGGGGGTCTATTTTTGCTTTCGTCGACCCCCAAATTTTTTTATTGAAACTATCGATCCCTAGAAAGTTTAAATTGACCCCTTTGGGAACTCTTGGTCTAGAACTTGACTAGAGTCCACTTGTTGCAAACTGAATTGATTTGGTGTAATTTGGAATGACATACACCCATGTAAACAGTATATAAAGTCCCACAATTCACACTGCATGTCAGGACAAAAAAAAAAAAAAACACAAGTCCAAGGAACACTATGGAGAACTTCATGATAAAACTGTGGTGCAGAGGCATAGATCAAGGCAATCATTGTGAAAAGGAATAATTGTGAAAAGGCTGCATCTACCAGGACCTTCCCATAGTTGACTGTCTGACGAAACTGAGCAACCAGACAAGAAAGGCCTTAATTAATTAGGTGACCAAGAATCCAACAGTCATACTAACAAAGCTCTGAAGTCCTCTGTTGAGATTTGAGAACCTCTCTGAAGGATACCGATCTCAGCAGTAGTCCATCAATCAGGTGTTTATGGCACAGTGGCTAGACAGCAGCCACTCTTGAGTAAAAGGCATTAGACAGTTTAAAAGACTCTGACAGCATGGGAAAAAAGATTCTCTGGTCTGATGAGACAAAACTGAACTCTTTGGGCAGAACTCCAAGAACTAAATCGGGCAAAGACAGACACTGCTCATCATCTGCCTAATATTAGCACTACAGTGAGGAAAGGTTGTGACAGCATTAGATTATGGGGTGCTTCTCAGTGGCAGGGACAGAAAGCCTGGTCAGAATTGAGGAAAGGAGGACAATAGTGAAATACAGGGAGGTCTTTGAAGAAAACCTATTCCAGAGTGCATACGACCTCAGTCTGGGGTGACGGTTAACCTTTCAGCATTGCAATGACCCAAAGCACATTATTAAGACAACGCTGAAGTGACTTTTATATGAATGACATATTTCAGGTATTGATTTAGTAATCCTTTCTGGAAGCATATATTCACTTGTAAATATGGCTTATTAAATGCAGGTTAATGGTCAAAAATTATACAATTATCCATTTAAAATTAAATCTACAACACAATAAAATACGCAGAAAGTGAGGAGGTCTTAATTTCTGAACAAACCGCTTAGATGCTCAAAGAGATGTTATGAAACCTTCCAAATTTTTAAAAACCTCTCTATGAATGACAAACATTATTTTGAGTAGTTAAGTTTAGTAGTGATGCATAAGTAACCACAACTGTATTTTTTACTTTGTGCAGACCTCCAGTACCTTTGTAGTTTAAGTACCTGCTGGGATATAGTATGTGCAGAGAAATTATTATTCTAACAAGCATTTTTGCACTGGTAGCATGTGAGGAACCAGCATGTAGTTTGCTAAGTGCGTAGAACTGAATTTGGGACATCATGAGTTTGAACTTTCCATGCCACTGAGACAAATGTTCTTTAGATTTTGTAGAATTTTGTTTGTATTGAATTTATAGGTTAATTAAAAAAAAAAAAGGTTAATTTTCTCGTGGATTTTAAATGTAAACATATCTAAATATATATCATGGATTTTTCGCTGGTTCACGGATTTCTGTGGACAATGGGTCTTTTAATTTATGGTACATGCTTCCTCAGTTGGTTTGCCCAGTTGATTTCATATAAGGGACGCTATTGGCGGATGGCTGAGAAGCTACCCAGTCAGAGGATGCATTACATATTAAATAAAACTCCTCAATGATATATGATATGCTTCCCGCGTGGTGCTTCACGTATTGATTTTTGATTGTTTGCTTTTCTCGGTCTCTCTCACTCTCTCCGACATTCTCTGCTAATGACGGAGGGAGTGTGAGCAGAGGGGCTGTTCGCACACTGGCCTAGTGGATACTGACGCTCCTCTAAAAAATTATGAAAGACTACGTTCACATTGCTCCCTTCCTTGCAGCTGCTTTGTCCGGCGGTGCTTCACATACTTAAAAGCCCAAACAGCACTATTGATTTTTGATTGTTTGCTTTCTCTCGGTCTCTCTCTCTCTCTGACATTCTCTGCTCCTGATGAGCACTCCTTTGAAGAGGAGGATAAGTTTGCATTCTTTTAATTGTGAGACGGAACTGTCATCTCTGTCTTGTCATGGAGCACAATTTAAATAATACCCTTTAGTCAAAAGTTTAATGTCTAGAGGGCTCTAATAATGTTAAAAAAACGTATTTAGAAGGTCATAAACAGGTTTTCTATGCTGCGAAAATATTCGATTTATAAATAAAGAATCCTACTTCGCGGAAATTCAATTATCACGGTAGAGTCTGAAACGGATTAACCGCGATAAACAAGGCTTTACTGTATTCTGAACTTTGCTTCTTAAAAATAATCTTGGAAAATCAAACGTCTGGAATTATAAAATGTATCATACAACGGTAGGAAGATGGATTGATGGTAATGCTAAACACACATCCCCCTACTCATTGCTCATCACTATTTTGAACAATAATGGCATGTAATTTCTATGGCAAACCCAGGAAACAAATGAAGACCTTCCACCTCATTGAAGCTTTCTCATTCCTGATTATCAACAGCATGTGCTGATCTTGAAATTGAAAAGAATAATTACATCTTAAAATTGAAGAATTCTGAAATATTAATGAGATGTTGAGTTGTTACTTTTTTACATTTATATCTCAGTTTGCTAAAAAGTGGCAGTGTTTGTGTGGGTGTGTGTATGTTAGGTATTTCAAAGTTGACTTTATTTTGAAGAAGATTCATGAGTAGGGCATGGCTGGAGATTAGCACTGGTGTAGAAGTCCAGGATTTCAAATGCTTAATGAAACTGACATGGTCAACCCTCCCAAACGTCAGACAGCATATAGGTGAATAAATGGGTGACAAAATACTTGATTTGCATTTGCCATGGTTTATTAACTAATACATTAAAATATGTTAAGGTTTACGAGGAGGATGGGAATGGAAAAAAAAACAAAAAAAAAAACAGCAGGGTACTGTTAACTTTCACCTGTAAATGATAAACATTATCATTGTTATAAGGTGATGACTTGCTTTTCCTTAGAATGCTGAAACCCATGCAGCAGACTCTGGGCTTTATGCAGAAAAATCAAAGATCTAAAGAGTTACCAATAAGCACAAAAGAAAGTTGGACTTTATACATCATCTTTCTAGAAGACCCTGGGATTTCATACAATAGTTAATCTGAATGTCTGAAGAGTATGTCTGTAATTGGACAAACAAACCAAAATTTGCCATGTGACATTACAATGCAGACATGTGAGGATAACCAATTTATGCCAGGATGATACAAAACTATTATTTATATAATTAGACTCTCCTCTATAAAATAAAAAAGCAATAGAAAATTAAGGTAAAATAAATGTATTCATAATCTTTACTCTGAAGTAAACAAAATGCAAAATGTTTGGTAACTGAACAAACAAGCCTTCAAAATTAAATACTAACCTTCTAACATGCTGCGTATGTCTTTGTCTCTAGTCACTTCTTTGGGTGTTTGAGCAGTTCCATTAATGACACATGCACAGGCATTGTACTGAAGCAGCAACATCACAAGCTCCTATAAAAAGCAAAGCAAGTTGCAGTTTTGGCATAGTATCAAATATAAAAACTGAACTGTAAAATTGTTACTATTTTACATACCTACAAACATATACTGTAATACAATCCTGAAGGTCTGCAAGAATAACTGTATTTTCTGATTCAGCAATTACTAAAGTAGCTTCTCTCAGCGACTTTTGTAAAAGATGCACACACAAAAACATTTAGCAATTTTTTATTTAATGCACAGTCTAAAACACATGCAGAGACTTAAACTAGATCTTTCATTTTGAGGTTTTAACATCCAAAACCTAAATATTAGTCCTATAAAATATCAACCTATTATAGTATATGGATTACTTTTAACTGTTTTGACTACGGCCTGGAAATGCAAAACACAACTGTAATGTAGCACCTTAACAGTACTATAGTTTTTGTATGTATATTATACATTAACAAATAGACAAATATGGTTAATATTTTATATGAAGTGGCCCATCTAAAATAAATGCCTTTTAGAAGAAATTCATCATGGCGTAAAAAACATAAGGATACAGTGTACATCAGCAGTACAATTTTCCACAATTTTTGTTCAGTACACGAGCTAACCTGAAAAGGAAAACACACTACACACACAGTGTACATACAATAGCAACAGTAATTACTATTATGAAAATTATAGTAAAAATTACATAAGATATAAGACCAAGAAATGAGCACCTAAATCTGATGTCTAAGGACCTAAAATACTTCACTCAGCTAGCAGTGTCTTTTAATTGCAAAATACTTTCCCAAACCATTCCTGACCAAAATTAACACTATTTTAGATTCCAACTCACTGTTTACTGATCCCATTTATAATATATTATTTGTCTCTTTAATAACAGGCATGCTTCATAATTTGGGTTACACAGTAGTGCAGTGGTTAGCATTGCTGCCTTACACTACAAGGATACTGTGATCAAATCTAATTCAGTCAAATCCTGTGTGGAGTTTACATGTCTTTTCGGTGCATGGGTACATCTGTCTCTCTGGCATTCCATATGTAACTCTAAGATATGCACATTAAGCCAACTAGTGAGGTGTGGGTATGTCCATGAGTGTGGAATGGACAGGTGTTCCATATGGAGGTTGATTTCTGCCTTGCAATAACAGGCGAGATTCTAATCTAATTTTGGATGGATGGATAAATACTTTTCTACACATACAAAGTGACTAGTAATACTGTATTTGTTCAGAAAGATTCCACAGTAAAAAATCGTGAAATTATCCTGTCAAAACTACATAACAGCAGCATCAGGAAACCAGTAATGTCAACAAACTGTCCCATCCAAAGCCCCACCAAAAAACAAAAATACAAAATATAATCTTTTCTCAAGTTGTACAACTGAAACAGCTGTAAAAAGAGTAGATTTTGCTTCCCAGTTGATAAATTTTTAAGAACTACCAGTTTTTTTTCCTAGGTGAAATGCACCTTCATAATTTAGTATCCATATACCATTGTTCTTGTTTGAAGCTAAATGCTCTGTGGAGTTTCACTGAGTAATGTTAAAGATATAGAACTTTATTTGTCCCCAGAGGGAAATATGGCTTTTTACAGGATGGATGAACGGATGGATAGATAGATAAAGATATACATACACACACCAGAATGACTAAAAAGTAAGAAAGAAAAAAAAACCAAAGCACTCTAGCACTTTAGTTTTGCTACATCAACACACACCAAGGTTATTAAAGTTTTGTCTTTTTATATTAGTTTTTCTTTCTGATCTTACTTGGAAATTCATTGTGCATTTTTAGTTTTAATTAACTTTTTATTTCACAAAGACATTTCTATTTTATTTTTTATATACAATAGTTTCAGTTTTAGCTTTACTAATTTTTGTATGGTTAAAGAGCAACTATGGAGTTTAGTTTTGCGTTACAGTCAGACAGAAATGTACACAATGGGTTTGGAAAGGAGTTTAAAAGCTTACTACACTATATGTTTAACTATATGATTTTGTTTTTGTCTGTTAAAAACAAGCATAATCAAAACAAGATACTGAATAGGAACAATTTTATACAAAATTAATAATTTTTTAAATATTTTCTGTCATTTGTTCTAAACAAATGTGTGCTTACTGTTAGCATGTTTCATCCTTTCCTTTTCTTGCCCAGAATGGGCCAATTTGTAATGGAATTTAGGTGAATTTTAATTGTGAGGGTTTTTTTTTTCCACTAAATGCATACAGCACACGACATATTGTGCTCCAAGACAATTTGCTTATAATTAATGCCTTCAATATTGCATTCAAAAATCTCCCATACTGGGGTTTGTTATTTTCTACCAGCCATACTGATCTCTGATTCAATCTCAATCTCATACAATTTATAGACAGGATTTTTAACTTGCAGGCCTGAAAAGATATCAAAAATCAGAAAATAGACTCTACTGTGTACTGACAGGTGTGATCATGAAAATCATGGGGGCCTAGGAAGAACGGGGCACTTGAATCAGTGTAGAGATGCCACCTAACTGTATTGAGGGAAGCAAAGAAAAACAAGCATGTATTGTCAAGGTTAGGGGTGGTGAGAATGAACAGCACATTTATAAAAACAGTAAGCCCTAATAATAGGATTGTGGACAGCCACAAAACAACAGAAACAACATCTGAGATTAGGAGCAATATATATATATTTTCTAAACACATTTATCTAGAACAGGATCACAGGAAACCGGGAGCCTACCACAGAAGCTTTGGATGCAAGGCAGGAAAAATCCCTGGATAGGGTACCAGCCAACTGGGACAATACTATACAGTATATATGCAATATGAAATACATGGTTGATGTTAAGCACAAAAAGAGTATGATATTTGAACTATTTTGAGAGAGAGAGAGAGAGAGAGAGAGAGAGAGAGAGAGAGAGAGAGAGAGAGAGAGAGAGAGAGAGAGAGAGAGAGAGAGAGAGAGAGAGAGAGAGAGAGAGAGAGAGAGAGATTGAAAAGAGGGAGACAAATATTTTAAAACATAATTCTGCCACCGGATTATTTTCACAATATCAGTTATTTTGAGCTGTGTGAATATATATATATATATATATATATATATATATATATATATAAATAAAAAGGATACATTTAATAAATACAGAATAAATACAAAAACACATTAGTAAGTTTCACTGCCAACTCAGGAATATTACAAGGTTTATATCACTTCATTGTTAAACGACCTTTTTAAAGCAAAAGTGATTGGTCAGCAACAATATGCTGATCTCATATGTTCACCTAGTCTGTCTCTTGTTTTATTTTCAAAAAGGATTTCTCCTGTGTGAAGTGGAAGGTGAATTATTGTCAAAAAATGCAGACATCTGAGAAATAAACTGAAACTTTTAGCACTCGTGATTTTTCTGCCAATACTGTAAAGGTTTTGTTTACCAGTATATTCTGACTTCAGGAGTTTGAATTACATGTTGATATTCAGGAAGCGCCAAGAAATGCGGCAGCTCATCATAATGGACATCAGACTTGCAACTTTGAATTTGGCTTAGTGTATGCTGCTGTTTAAACTGTATGTTGGGCTCAGTCAGAATTACAGCTAACATGGCGTCATTAATGAACAGACTGAAACTCTGTAAGGGATTATCTCTTAGCCCCGGAGATTCAGTGAACGAATGGCAGCTTTGAAATTTTTAAAAAGTTTTTAATTTTTGGACCCCCCTGGAGCCCAGGTTAGCCACTGTATGTCCAATTGTTATAAAAACTAAAAATATTTTTAGTAAATTATTATTTTATTTCAGTTAGTCTTTTCAGCCAATTTAATAGTTTCATTTAGTTTTAGTTTTTCATTCCAGTTTTGTTAAGTATTTTATTTCAGTTTACAAAAATATTTCTCTCTATTATTATAAAAAATCTTGGGAGAAGAGACTTTTTATTCTGCGACGAGATGTGATGTTTTGAAGAGAGATACTTCTACGTCCCACGAGACAAGACTTTGTGCCAAGAGATTTAACCATGTCCGGGGCCAGAAATAAAAGACAAAGAGTACATGACAAAGTAGAATGTAATAAGGAATTCAAAAACGTTGGCGCGATACACATGCAGAGCAGGTTAGAGATAATGGAAGTAAGAAAATTCAAAAGTCTCAAAAAGATGACAGTAAAGATTGCATTAGTGCTAACAAAAGGAAATTATTATTGGTGAAATAACGGAACAGAGAAAAGAGATTGAATATATTGTGCAGATTTAAACTATAAGTCAGAGACTTGTAGATTGTCTAATTCGTGTTGCCATAAGGGAAAAGTAGTGTTTCTTCCCAATGAAGAGGCGTATCTGCGAGAATTAAAAGGTTGTTTGATGAAAGTGAAATCCTGTGAGAGAAAATTTCAAGCCCTGAAAGACAAGACTTTATGCAAAGACATTTGGAAAAGCACTGACCACATCTAAAACATTAACTAAAAACGCACATGGTTCAATCATTTCTCATTTGTGTGTTTACTATTGCCAGACACAAATCGTGGACATAGAAAGAAACAATATTCACTCACGAGCAGTTATACGTTGCATTGTCACGATGTAATTCCAAACATGAAATCAAAATTCAATGTAATATTGACAACAAGGTAAAATCGAAAAGAGATCGAATATATGGACATAGGTGATATGGCAGAAGTATGTAGATATTGTTTGGCTTTAAACTTTAAGTTGTAGACTTGTAGATCGTCTAATTTGTGTTGCCGTCAGGGAAAAGTAGTGTTTCTTCCCAACTAAGAGGCCTATCCGCGAGAATTAAAAGTTTTGTTGTTTGAGAGTGGCAGAGACATGAAGTTGCTGGTGCGTAGCACAGGCAGGGAAGTTGGCAAACGAAGCAAGCACGGGCCGAAGCCCCCTAGTTTTATTAATAGTTTCACTTTTGATTTCAATTTTCATTAACTATAATAACCTTGACAAACACCTTAGGTATTATTTATGACCCAGCTCTTTCTTTGTACAAAACACCATAATTTGACAATGTTTTTACAATAATTCTAATAATAAACACAGAAAACTCAATTTATTTATCCTATAATGTTTTACTTTCATACAGTCCACATTTATCACTGCGCATTGAATAAATATTGTAAAAACAGCATTTATTTATTGAGGAAAATGATCGAATATTACATATTTGTGAGTGGCAAAAGTGTGTGAACCTCTAGGATTAGCAGTTAGTTTGAAGGTGAAATTAGAGTCAGGTGTTTTCAATCAATGGGATGACAATCAGGTGTGAGTGGGCACCCTGTGTTATTTAAAGAACAGGGATCTATCAAAGTCTGCTCTTCACAACACGTTTGTGGAAGTGTATCATGGCACGAACAAAGGAGATTTCTGAGGACCTCAGAAAAAGAGTTGTTGATGCTCATCAGGCTGGAAAAAGGTTACAAAACCATCTCTAAAGAGTTTGGACTCCACCAATCCACAGTCAGACAGATTGTGTACAAATGGTGAAAATTCAAGACCATTGATACCCTCCCCAGGAGTAGTCAATCAACAAAGATCACTCCAAGAGCATGCGTGTAATAGTTGGCGAGGTCACAAAGGACCCCAGGGTAACTTCTAAGCAACTGAAGGCCTCTCTCACATTGGCTAATGTTCATGTTCATGAGTCCACCATCAGAACACTGAACAACAATGGTGTGCATGGCAGGGTTGCAAGTAGAAAGCCACTGCAGTTTGCTAAAGATCACGTGGACAAACCAGAAGGCTATTGGAAGAATATTTTGTGGACGGATGATACCAAAATAGAACTTTTTGGTTTAAATGGAAAGTGTTATGTTTGGACAAAGGACAACACAGCATTCCAGCAGAAGAACCTTATCCCATCTGTGAAACATGGTGGTGGTAGTATCAAGGTTTGGGTCTGTTTTGCTGCATCTGGGCCAGGACGGCATGCCTTCATTGATAGAACAATGAATTCTGAATTATATCAGAGAATTCTAAAAGAAAATGTCAGGACATCTGTCCATGAAGAGTCATGCCGCAAGACAACGACCCTAAGCACACAAGTCGTTCTACCAAAGAATGGTTAAAGAAGAATAAAGTTAATGTTTTGGAATGGCCAAGTCAAAGTCCTGACCTTAATGACATTGGAGCTTTTAGACAAAGGAGAATTGCAGAAGATTATTTGTGCATGTAAACGCTGATTATTGAGAAACCAGCTTTCAGCTTTAGCCACTAACCCACTTATGTGATTATGTGTGTGCATGTAAACACACTGAATGATGAACTTGTCCTTATGGAATGTCTTTAATCCAATCGAAATGTTGTGGAAGGACCTGAAGCGAGCAGTTAATGTGAGGAAACCTAACAACATCCCAGAGTTGAAGCTGTTCTGTACGAAGGAATGGGCTAAAATTCCTCCAAGCCAGTGTGCAGAAATTATCAAAAGTTAGCAGAAACGTTTAGTTACAGTTATTGCTGCAAAGGGGGGTGGTCACACCAGATACTGAAAGCAAAGGTTCACATACTTTTGCTACTCACAAATACAAACCGGATTCCAAAAAAGTTGGGACACTAAACAAATTGTGAATAAAAACTGAATGCAATGATGTGGAGATGGCAAATGTCAATATTTTATTTGTAATAGAACGTAGATGACAGATCAAACGTTTAATCCGAGTAAATGTATCATTTTAAAGGAAAAATATGTTGATTCAAAATTTCACGGTGTCAACAAATCCCAAAAAAGTTGGGACAAGTAGCAATAAGAGGCTGGAAAAAGTAAATTTGAGCATAACGAAGAGCTGGAAGACCAATTAACACTAATTAGGTCAATTGGCAACATGATTGGGTATAAAAAGAGCTTCTCAGAGTGGCAGTGTCTCTAAGAAGCCAAGATGGGTAGAGGATCACCAATTCCCACAATGTTGCGCAGAAAGATAGTGGAGCAATATCAGAAAGGTGTTACCCAGCGAATAATTGCAAAGACTTTGCATCTATCATCATCAACTGTGCATAACATCATCCGAAGATTCAGAGAATCTGGAACAATCTCTGTGCGTAAGGGTCAAGGCCGTAAAACCATACTGGATGCCCGTGATCTCCGGGCCCTTAAACGACACTGCAGCACAAACAGGAATGCTACTGTAAAGGAAATCACAGAATGGGCTCAGGAATACTTCCAGAAACCATTGTCAGTGAACACAATCCACCGTGCCATCCGCCGTTGCCAGCTGAAACTCTACAGTGCAAAGAAGAAGCCATTTCTAAGCAAGATCCACAAGCTCAGGCGTTGTCACTGGGCCAGGGATCATTTAAAATGGAGTGTGGCAAAATGGAAGACTGTTCTGTGGTCAGACGAGTCATGATTCAAAGTTCTTTTTGGAAATCTGGGATGTCATGTCATCTGGACCAAAGAGGACAAGGACAACCCAAGTTGTTATCAACGCTCAGTTCAGAAGCCTGCATCTCTGATGGTATGGGGTTGCATGAGTGCGTGTGGCATGGGCAGCTTGCATGTCTGGAAAGGCACCATCAATGCAGAAAAATATATTCAGGTTCTAGAACAACATATGCTCCCATCCAGACGTCATCTCTTTCAGGGAAGACCCTGCATTTTTCAACAAGATAATGCCAGACCACATTCTGCATCAATCACAACATCATGGCTGCGTAGGAGAAGGATCCGGGTACTGAAATGGCCAGTCTGCAGTCCAGATCTTTCACCTATAGAGAACATTTGGCGCATCATAAAGAGGAAGGTGTGACAAAGAAGGCCCAAGACGATTGAACAGTTAGAGGCCTGTATTAGACAAGAATGGGAGAGCATTCCTATTTCTAAACTTGAGAAACTGGTCTCCTCGGTCCCCAGACGTCTGTTGAGTGTTGTAAGAAGAAGGGGAGATGCCACACAGTGGTGAAAATGGCCTTGTCCCAACTTTTTTGGGATTTGTTGACACCATGAAATTCTGAATCAACATATTTTTCCCTTAAAATGATACATTTTCTCAGTTTAAACTTTTGTTCCGTGATATATGTTCTATTCTGAATAAAATATTAGAAGTTGGCACCTCCACATCATTGCATTCATTTTTTATTCACGATTTGTATAGTGTCACAACTTTTTTGGAATCCGGTTTGTATGTAATATTCGATCATTTTCCTTAATAAATAAATGACCAAGTATAATATTTTTGTCTCATTTGTTTAACTGGTTTCTCTTTATCTATTTTTAGGACTTGAGTGAATATCTGATGATGTTTTAGGTCATATTTATGCAGAAATATGGAAAATTCTAAAGGGTTCACAAACTTTCAAGCACAACTCTAAATTTGGAAATATGAACACATTAGTTTATATAAAAAATCTCCTGATCAGTGCTGGATTAATCATATAAGCAAAGTAAGCACATGCTTAGGACATCAAGGGTAAAGGGGGCACCACAAAACGTTTTCATGGCCGAATTTATCACATAAATTATTAATTACATTAATAGCCATTTTCAAAATTTAATGAAAAATTAATAATGCCTTCCTGTACCTCCCTATGCCGTCACTGTTTGTAGATGGCACCTTACACAGTGCGTTCTGCATACTGGTGCCATCTACGATGAGGAATTCCCATTTCATGGTGATTCCCTTAAACGTCATGTTATGTCAAAATATTGTGAAAATAATTTGATTCAAAACCATATGTTTTTATATTTTTAAATAATAGTTAATTAAAAATTATCACGTAATTGTTGTGTTTCATGAGTTATCTGTCATTTAACTTAAAATAAATGTTTAGTGCGTAGAAAGCGTTATTTTTTGTTTTAAGCAAAAACAAAAAATTGTCCCAGTCTGAGGACAAAATATTCTGGTAAGTCTATTTAATTCCATTCTTGGATATTTTTAAATTCATTTACATTATGTAAAAGTGAAAATCGTACAGCTGATTACTATTGGATAAAATTGTTTATAACTGTTTTATTAATAAAGATGTATTAACAACATTTTCACAAAATATTCATCAAATCTTGTACTAAGAATATGTGTAAATAGATTGGATTTGCTAAATTGACACAAAAGCCATGAATAAATTAAATAAACAAAATGGTAAATCTACGGTTTTCATGTCAAAATAAAAACTGTACATTTCAAACCTTTAAACCTTTAAAATTGACCCCAAACGTTAAAATTTGTAAAATTTCGGATGCTATTTTCTCTTCAAGTAATGATAAAAACGCGATCAGATCTTTATCGAAAAGCCATGCCACACAATATAAATTTTTAAATCAATTTTGGGGTTAAAGTCAATTTCTACAGGTTTTGGCAGGAGATTGGATAATTTGTAGTCCAGAGATAAATTTCATATCAGCACCTTTTGCATAATTGTTGACAAACTGAGGTGAAAAGGAGAGGAGAGAGATACACAGAAATATCTGAGAGATTTTCTTTTCTAAGTGATCTGCCATATGTCAGTTCATCTACTAACATTGAAAGGCATTCGAAGTACTGTGAAAAGCTGATTGATGCTTACCCAGAGGACTTCAACAGTAATTTCTCAGCTGAATTTCAGCAGTTTCATTTACATGTGCGCCAGAAGTTCAGTGCAACAGAAAATGTAAAAACAAGATTCAGTCATGCAGAACTTTATAAAATAATTTTAGAAAACAATATTGAGTGTGCTTTTCCAAATGTAGACATTGCCTTTGCCTTTCGTATATTTTTAACATTAATGGTCACAAACTGCTCAGCTGAGTGCTCATTTTCTCGGTTGAAATATATTAAAAATCCCCTCAGAACAACTATGCATCAAGGCAGGCTGGATGCCTTATCTCTATTATGTATAGAAGCAGATGTGTTACGTAAGATTGATTATGAAGATCTAATCAAAGAGTTTGCAAGGAAAAAAAGTAGGAGAAAATTATTAAGATAAAAAAAATAAAATGAAGCATACAAAAATAAATATTATTTTCCTTCTTACTAAAAGTTTAGTTTAATTTCGAATTTTCGATAATAAAATAAAATTTTATTTTCTAGTTTGTTATTGTTTAAATATTTTGAATTAGTAGTGTAAATGGGCACCAAAATTACTTAGTGCTTAGGGCATCTAAGGATCTTAATCCGGCCCTGCTCCTGATTAAAAAGAAAAAAATTTTCGAAATGAGTCCTGAACCAGTCAGTGGTTTGACTACATGATAAAACAAAGCTGGCCTATTAAATTAGGAAAAGTAAAATAAAATTTTGCAATACAAAATTGATATAGTACTAATAAAATTGGCGCTTTTACCTTTCTTCCAGTATATGCAGCACGATGAAGTGGTGTGTCTCCCATGTCATTTAACACATTTACTTCTGCTCCAGCCTACAAACATAAAACACATTAAGGAGCCAGAGAAACACACAAACTAGATATTACTTACATATGTCAGTAGTTGCAAAAGAACAATACCTTCAGCAGCTCCTCTGCAACATCCTTGTGTCCAAAGTAGCAAGCAAGGTGTAGAGGAGTCCATCCTAGATTAGATTTGCTTCTGCCTGAAAGAAAATTAGAAATTGATTGTTCTTAAAACTCCACAAGTCAGCTGAGTCCACAACTATATTAAGAAAACTTAACATGTTTTAATCTATAATTCAACAAGTGGCATGAAGATGTGTTGGGGAACCATAAATATGTATTTCCTTGTGTACATCAACAGAAGTCTTTACAGCAAAAGAATCGTATCCACTAAATGAAAAGCAAGCGAAATTATACTGACATCTTGTGTTCATGAAATAAACTGCAGACAGACTGACCAGAAATTGATTAATGGCACTAAACTGTGTTTATTCATATTTAAATATGTTAAATGTTATATAGGAGTAAAAGTTCCATACTATGTCATTTTCTAAGCCAACTTAATCCTGAGCAGGGTTGTAGGGCACTGGAACCTATCCCAGAAAGCATACCCAGCAAACAAACTGACATTGGGCCTGTGTTAACCCAGTGGGGGCAAACATATTGGCCTTATGTGGGCAGCCAACAGTGGCCTAATTCAGATTTGCACACCAGGGCCCAAAAACACTGGCCCAAACAGATGGGGGCACAAATTGGGTTACAAACCTCAAAAAAACAGATAAAAAATAAATAAAATAATAATAATCCATAATTTACTAGGGCATCCATCCATTTACTGTACTCACTTATACATGGTATTGTTGCTGGGTACCTGGAGCCTATACAAGCAAGCAAAGGGCACAGGAAGGAACAACTTCTGCACAGGGCACCAGCCTATCACAGGGTGAACACACTCACTCACACAGCACAGGGCAACATGAGCATGGGTAAAATTTGCAAGCTCCACACAGGGAAGACCCAGGATGTGAACCCAGGTCTCTTTACATTGAGGCAGCAACACTATCACTGTGGCACTCCTTACTAGTGCTTGCCTTGAAATGTTTTTAGTGTTTGGTTGTTTTACAATCAATGAAATTTGCATTTTTTTTCATTAACTAGCTATGCTATTCACATAAGATGGCTTGAAATCTAAATAACGTGCACCTTAGCATTAACGTTTGCAGTGCACCATCTATTGAAATGTATTTTGTTATGCTTGTAGCAATAAAATGCATTGCACAGATGGCACATTACCAACATTTCTATTAATAAAATGCATTGGGACATTTAATGTTTGTGATACATCATCTGTTGGAGTAACAGAGAAATACTGTAGCACCCACACTGGAACACAGACATTACATTTTTATTAAGGTAGATAAGGAATTAAAAAAAAAAAAACTAAAACAAATGTTTATCCTTACAAAACACAAAATGCCTTTGAATTTATTGGTACAAGTCTAGCTTTTTTTTTTTTTTTTTAACAGTGTTACAGCGTTGAACATGAAAACATTACATAAAACTGCAATTTTAGCCAATACAGAAACAATACTTTATGAAATTGTTCAAATAGTTATTTATTCTTCTACATCAAAATCTAAATCCCACCGAAAATACTAATTAAATGCACTACATACTCAGCCATAACATTAAAAAGTAGGAAACTAATGGGGTGGTGATGACATCGGCAAAACCGTCACTGGGCTAGAAAGGGACTTACCAATTTGGGCCATTAAGGAAACTTTGCTAAGGGCCCCTTGCAGCAGTCTCCCACATTAGGACATTATTCCGCAATTATTATTTTATTATTAGTTCCCCAAAGACAACACTGCTAATGGTCTGCCCACAAGAGGGCCGCTGTGTCCATGTTTGCTGGGTAGACAGTTCACCAGTTCATCGCAGGGTGAACACATTCACATACCACACACCCACTATGGCCAATTTAGCATCCCCAATCCGCCTAACCTGCATGTCTTTGGACTGTGTCAATCTGGAACACTCAAAGGAGACTTGCACAGACATGGGGAAAACATGCAGACTCCATGCAGGAAGTACATTTTTAATAAGTGTTTCATATTGGAAATTTGCTGATCTACTTTGTTTCCAATCTGAATATAATTAATTTGATGGCTTTAATGATACTATACTGTAAAATACTTTTGAAAAAACAAGCTGCCGGCTTCACAAAGCCTTTTCTTGCAACACTGGGTTTATGGCATCACCACTCCATGGAAATTCCAAACCATCACAAAGCACACCAGCATACACAACTTCATTCATTCATAAACTGAAACTTTAAATGTGACCAAATCAATTAAAGAACACAATTGTTGATGTAAGAAGAAATGAGGGCACTCTTCAAAAACCGATACCGTAAGAGGAGAAACATTCAAACACCATACAGAAAGTTACCAAGTTAGAACTGTAATCCAGATCTCTGGAGTTGTAAAGCTGTTGTGAAAACAAATTTAAAAAATTGACTGATGGATTTGTACTGTAATCCAGGTGTCTAGAGTTGTAAAGCTGTTGTGAATTTTTTTTTTTTTTTAAACTGACTGATGTATTAAGGCAGTGCTAAATCAGAGATAGAAAATTAAACATGTATGTACATATTCAATGTAAAAATCTATCACAGAAGGAAAGATCCACTGAGACTGCAAAACACAGTTGTGCAAGACCTATAAATATGTCTGTTAAAATCATGTGGCTTTGTATTTTAAGATTAGAGAATTTTAAGGCATAATTGAAATATTTCACATCGTGTTGCTATGGTCACCCCACACTACTATCATGTTTAATATTCAAAGAGTACAAAGTTAAAATATATTCAACAAATGGTTTATAAGTAATGTAGTTCATTTCCTTAAGTACAGTCAACAAAATCACATCAAGTCAGAAGAGTTCACAAGAAAAACTGAAAAAAAGAAGTGCTAATGAAGCCGAAATTAACAAACAGCAAACAATCTTTTCAAAGGGAGATATTAGGGGCTGGCAGTAGAAGAGAATTTAAAGAAACCTCTGATATAAGCTACTACTGTAGATGTCTTTAAAAATGAGAAGCAAATACCAAAGTATAAAGGACAGAATTTATGGAGTGCCTAAGGCGGATCTAAAAATAAGGTCAGAGTTTACACATTTTAAAATAGGAGAGTCACATGTGCAAATAAATCCACAATACACTGAAAACTATAAAACCTCCTGGAGCAGATGGAATTTTACTGGTTGTACTGAAAGGAATGAAAAACTTATTAAGTATATTTTTTAACAGTAATTAATTTGGAAGACGTACTTGATGACTGGAAAGTTGCAAATGGGACTCCAGTCTACAAGACATGAAACACAATGGACCCTGATAGTAATAGATCAATAAGCTTTACTTCTGTGCCATGTAAGACTGTGGGAAGTATAATAAGAAATAAATCAGAAGAGTACCTGCATAAAAATAGTATACTAATTACTGTCTTGCAGGGATTTATGACAGGAAAATTGTGCCAAACCAGTATCTTTTTTGAGCTCACTACTGGAGTAGTAGTAGTAAGTAGTAAAAAAAGAATAAAGCATAGTACATAATTTAGTGTGACTTTCAAAGAGTTTTGATACAGTCCCATAGTGAAAATTTAAGTTGAAACTAGAACTTATTGGCATCATAAGTAAATTGCAAAACAGTATTTTGATTTGGTTAATCAGAATGAAATAAATAGTGCAGATAAACGAGAGAATTTTTCAAGTAGGGTGAAGTGAACAGTGGAGCTCTTCAGGGTCTTTTCTTTGACTGTTTTCTTTTCTTATTTCTGTTAATTACAGATTCTGGCATAGTTAGCAAGCTTATCAAATTCACAGACAACACTAAAATTGAACAGATAAAATATACTGTCAAAGCAAAAAAAAAAAAACAGACCCTGAACATTTTCAGAACTGTGCAATCACTCTAAAATGTCGTTTATCGAAGAAAAGTGGTACATAAAGGCAAAAGGAATGATATTTACAATAAATAAAGGATGTCTTACAGTAAACAAACCCTAAAAAGGAGTTAAGAGTTTACGTTACCATAACATTCTCATTGCATAGGCAAGTTATAATTATAGCAATTACAAAATCATACATGAATAGATAGATAGATGATATTTATATCTATCTATAAAAAAATACATTGTAAAAAAATACGGACTATATGCCAGTCCTCAGACCGCATAATGCATTAATGAGACTGCATCAGGAGTACTAAATACAGTGGTGGTCACTACACTACAAAGAGACACATCTACTTTTAAAGTTGTGCTACTGAGAGAAACCAGGTGCGTCCCAGGACTAAAGCATATGTCCTACTCTGACACTCTCAGGAATTAAGCCTCTTTAGTGTCAAGCACAGAAGGCATGGAGAGCTAATTTACTTCTTCAAAATTGTCAAAGGCATTACTAAAAATTGATGCAGCAGAATGCTTTTAACTAAACGAGAACCACATACACCAGTGGAAATTAAGGGCAGGTATATTTAAGCCTGAAGCCTGGAAGCACTTCTTCACACAAAGCTTTGAGGGAATTAGGAACAAACTGCCAAGTCATGTAGTTGAAACAGAAACCTTGATAACCTTTATGATGGGTCTGGAGGAGTTATTGGGACATCATTATTAGCTAACTGAAGCTTGACAGACTACTTGTCTCCTTTTCTTCGTGAAATTTCTTATGTTACGTAAATATGAAATTCAGTCCAAAAAAGAACAGCAAAGGTGCTGGTTATTTTTGACTGTAAAACAAAGACGTACTATGCACAACATATTATAAACAAAAAAGATTTCTGTAACAAAAACCCGTATGACCAATAGTACATTTTTACATTGATGCTGACCAAACTTTACAAATTAAACATTTTTATCTTAGTTCATGTTGGGCTGAAATTCCAAATCTTGGCTTGTATGTTGTGACAATGACATAATCGCTCTTCATATAGACAAGAAACCTTATGTATCTATAATTTTAATAATTAAATTCTATTTAAAATTAGAAGTTAAATGTATTTGTCTATGTTCAGTCTATTTTAAACATGTATATGATATAATTATTAGTCTATTACCTTTACAGTTTATGTCAAAGTTAATTTCTCCACATTTCCTAGATTCCAAAAGCTTTTTAATTCCATCAATGTTGCCATTTCTTGCATCATGAAGAAACTGCTCCTCTGAAGTTGTATTCATTCTGTCATATTAAATGAACACATTTTGTGTTAAAATTAGACAATAAAGTCTGACATTACGCCATATAATGCACTGAATATTATAAAAGGCAGACATCAAAAGCATTAAAACACTGGCACCTTGCAGATTAGGCTTACAAATTCTAAGAAGAATGCATAGCCTGAAATTTATTGGTTGCATGCCTATCAGACTCCAGCCTATCTGCGCACCTGCCCTAGATATGTGGGTGACAAAGATGAATGGAAGGACAGATGTTCTGAGATTTTTCAGGTACAGGAGACAGAAATTTCAAGTTTGGAAGTAAGGTAATTAATATGCTACTAATGGTGTCAGAAAGTGTAACATGTTGCATGTTGCTTAACACATGCAAATAACCTAATTGTAAGTAGTATTTAGAGATGAAAGAACTTTTTTGAACCTGCAATAATGACAGATTCAGCTTAAACAATACTACAGGTAGCTATTTATCAAGTCTTGAGTTCTTATATATGCACACAAAACAAAAACATGAGAAATATGCAAAACAAAAACACAAATCTGGAGACAGACAAAAAAATAAAATCAGGCGTCTGAGAATAGCTTTAGGCTTACTTTAAGCATCTGTTGTAATCAGCAAATAGTTATGAAGTGAGTGCACCATGAAAACAGCAAGAGGCACCAAAAGCTAATATATCTTTGATTAGAAATAAAAATATTAACAGCTATTACAGGATTAATAAAACAACATGTATTAGTAGTCCTGAGCATGCCATTTGAAATCTATCTTAAGGTTCATATATCAAGAAATCATGCATCAAGGGGCAATTAATTTCAACCAGTTTTTGTTATAATTGAAGATTTACATTCATTTAAATAATTAAATAATGCATTTTAGAAAAGGATTAAATAGTCTTCTAGTTTACAATAATAAACATTCCAGGTATAAGCAGGTTGAAATCTCTATCACACCTAATAATGTCTTAATCTGGTATAATTCTAATCTACTTTCATACACATTTGATAATACTTCATGAAATGGTGTTTTCTGTAATGAAATGTTCATAGGGTCTGTTTCTCTTCTAACTGAATACCATGGTTAAATTTCACTTGGTGTATTAATTGGTGATAAACATGGCAGCAAAGCACATAAAAATATATGTGCACATATAATCCAGTAGAAAAACAATTAGTCCAAAGCACACAACTAAGTATAACAAATATATACAGTGCATCCGGAAAGTATTCACAGCGCATCACTTTTTCCACATTTTGTTATGTTACAGCCTTATTCCAAAATGGATTAAATTTGTTTTTTTCCTCAGAATTCTACACACAACACCCCATAATGACGTGAAAAAAGTTTGAGGTTTTTGCAAATTTATTAAAAATAAAAAAACTGAGAAATCGTATGTACATAAGTATTCACAGTCTTTGCTCAATACTTTGTCGATGCACCTTTGGCAGCAATTACAGCCTCAAGTCTTTTTGAATATGATGCCATAAGCTTGGCACATCTATCCTTGGCCAGTTTTGTCCATTCCTCTTTGCAGCACCTTTCAGGCTCCATCAGGTTGGATGGGTAGCGTCGGTGCACAGCCATTTTAAGATCTCTCCAGAGATGTTCAATTGGATTCAAGCCTGGGCTCTGGCTGGTCCACTCAAGGACATTCACAGAGTTGTCCTGAAGCCACTCCTTGGATATATTGGCTGTGTGCTTAGGGTCGTTGTCCTGCTGAAGGATGAACCGTCGACCCAGTCTGAGGTCAAGAGCGCTCTGGAGCAGGTTTTCATCCAGGATTGCTGCAGTCTACTTTCCCTTTATCCTGACTAGTCTCCCAGTTCCTGCCGCTGAAAAACATCCCCACAGCATGATGCTGCGACCACCATGCTTCACTGTAGGGATGGTATTGGCCTGGTGATGAGCGGTACCTGGTTTCCTCCAAATGTGACGTCTGGCATTTACACCAAAGAGTTTAATCTTTGTCTCATCAGACCATAGAATTTTGTTTCTCATGTTCTGAGAGTCCTTAAGGTGCCTTTTGGCAAACTCCAGATGGGCTGCCATGTGCATTTTACTAAGGAGTGGCTTCCGCCTGGCCACTCTACCATACAGGCCTGACTGGTGGATTTCTGCAGAGATGGTGGTCCTTCTGGAAGGTTTTCCTCTCTCCACAGAGGACCTCTGGAGCTCTGACAGAGTGATCATTGGGTTCTTGGTCACCTCCCTGACTAAAGCCCTTCTTCACCGATCACTCAGTTTAGATGGCTGGCCAGTTCTAGGAAGAGTCCTGGTGGTTTCGAACTTCTTCCACTTACGGAGAACTTGCGTACGACAAGGCATGAGGTACCGTGGAAAAGTGCGTGGCTTTACGCCAAGTGTAGGTTTTATACATCGCGATTTGAACGTGGAAAAGTTCTTACGCAACATTTCTGTGCGTACGCACCGTTTATACATGAGGCCCCTGGTGGTTTCGAACTCCTTCCACTTACGGATGATGGAGGCCACTGTGCTCATTGGGACCTTCAAAGCAACAGAAATTTTTCTGTAACCTTTCACAGATTTGTGCCTCGAGACAATCCTGTCTCGTAGGTCTACAGACAATTCCTTTAACTTCATGCTTGGTTTGTGCTCTGACACGAACTGTCAACTATGGGACTTTATATAGACAGGTGTGTGCCTTTCCAAATCATGTCCAATCAACTGAATTTACCACAGGTGGACTCCAATTAAGCTGCAGAAACATCTCAAGGATGATCAGGGGAAACAGGATGCACCTGAGCTCAATTTTGAGTTTCATGGTAAAGGCTGTGAATACTTATGTACATGTGCTTTCCCAATTTTTTTTATTTTTAATACATTTGCAAAAATCTCAAGTAAACTTTTTTCACGTTAGCATTATGGGGTGTTGTGTGTAGAATTCTGAGGAAAAAAATTAATTTAATCCAGTTTGGTATAAGGCTGTAACATAACAAAATGTGGAAAAAGTGATGCGCTGTGAATACTTTCCGGATGCACTGTAATTACTATACTGGCAAAGGAGCATATACAAAATGGGAATAAGCAAACTTGAAAAGGCACTGAACTATTTTACATTCACACACACACACAAACACTGTACATGTGACACAGTTTCTTGTACATTTTAGTTTCCCACCCTCAGCTCTGAAAACTCCAGAACTGAAAAACAGGAGTGACCTTGATGCTGACTCTGCCTCTCATCCTGTCTCCTCTGGTTCCACACTATAAAAGCCTTAGCAAAAAGACTTTGACCAGATATGGAAGAAGGCACATTTACGTTACTGAACTCTTCATTTGCTTTTTCCAAACAATCTTCAGTTAAATGGGATCAACCTTGGTACTTCATCTTACATTTATTTTCTCTTTTTTATTAAAGTGTATATACTGTATTTGTTGGATTTTAACATCACTTATATATTATATTATATATACACACACACACACGTGATGTTAAAATCCAACAAATTGGGTAAAATATTTACACAAAGAATCAGAAATATGTACATGTTTACATGGAATTAGGAACTTGCTGTAAAATCACAGTATCTTAAAATTGCCAAGGATTGCCAAGGATTCCAACATATAGCTTTTCCTGTTTGCTATTAGGTCATATTTTTCTTTAACCTGTTGCTGGCCTCTTGCTGTACACACTCTCTCACTCTCTGGCCTCATTTTAACTTTTGAAAACAGAATAAAAAGAAAGATAAATGGTGGTCTGGGGTGAGCTATATTAAGCATATTATATAAGACCTTACGTAATACAGAATACAGCACTTCTTTGTTTACAACACACATACACACCTCCCATAAATGGCAAGAAATGGATGATGCAAATAAGGGCTACATTTTAAAAATATTTATTAGCCCTTTGCTATTCTACAAGGAGAAGAGAAAAAAGTCCCCATATATGCTATTGTTTCTTTAACAACGGAACTAAAACACAGTCTCAGAAAACGTAAATACACAAAAGTAAAACTGTAAGGAGAACTATTTGACAAAACACCAGGCATGTAAACAAACTCAAAAAAAAAAAATGGCTTGCATAATATGTTTTTCTTAAAGCACTAAGCAAGCAGGTTCCTACATACTTTGAATTAGAGGGATGTTCTTCCATGTCACTACTTACTTAAAAAGCAGTAACATCAGAAGCCAGAAAAGAATGAAGAGTTTTTGACTGCAGTTACATTAAGTCACTAGAATAAGAAAGCATAGACTTAAATTACTCTAAAAAGAAAAACAGAGTACTAAAATAATGTGAAAAGCATTTCAGGAAACTCATAGTCAAAGAGCTGGTACCCTATCACTGCTCTAATAGGGGCAATGAGAGAAAACTGCAAGAGCACAAATGCTTTAATATTAGATGCAATGTTTTAAAATCTCACATGATTTTCTTTTAAAAAGTAAAAAACTAAAAAATATTGCACTCTGCACAACACCAGGTAACCAATGTGCCTGTAATCATAAAATGCAGTATAGATGCAAGCAACTCCATCAACGCTTATAATGATTAAAGGAGCAAGAGCTCACTGACATCAACAACTGTTATATTTAATAAACACTGCCTATTTGTCTCAGAATATTATGATCTAAATCTGAGAAGGTTTGGTCACTTATTTTCTTATTGTGCTTGCACTACACAATCCAGTAACTCAGTCTCATTAAAGTGTACTTTCTCTATACTGTTTGCCCAGTGGTTTATGACCACTGTTGCTTCCATGCCATTTTCTAAAAGCCTTCGCTATGGGAACAGTTATTCTGTTTATAATCTCTTATTGTGCATGTCATTGGAGTGTGTGAAATGAGGAGGGCCAGCAAGAATGGGATCAGGTGCTAATTACTCAAACTGGCTCAAAATTTAAATACTGTACAGTACATGCATATACAATAAATATAAACACACCCAAGAATATGGATTCACAAACCCAGAGAAAATAAATACATATGGTACCAGAAACAAATCTGTATAAATACATTACCACAATCATCTCATTCATTTTCTATAACTATCAACTACTAATTTTGACTACTATGACAATAGTGTCATTTATTGAAAGCAAAAAAAATTGTACAAGTATATACTTCCTTAATACAGTATTATCTAAATGTGTCCACAGCCATCTTGTACTCATTTTAATAATTTTGCCAATAGCTTTACCTGCTCTGACGGTGATCTGGATCTTGAAATGTGTTGGCTCTTACAAAAAGGTCCCTTCTCTCATGTACTTAACACCTTTTGACTACTTTGTCCCAGGTCTTCATTAATATCTCCCAAAAGATTTAATTTGATTGGTCACTGCACTAGATACTGTTTGTTGTTTCCATCAAAAGTTTATATTTATCTTTACAGATGAATTCTTTACAATTATCTGTTTTTTGCTTTTATATGTCATTTTTACTGTATTATTTTCAGTTATATTTGGTTGTTTCCTTTGTGACCACAAGGGGGTGACAGAGGGCCCCAAACCCAAGAAACAGTAAAATATCAGATTTTTATTCCTCCAAAGCACTTTCCAGAACCACCTCTACAAATATATGCCACAATTATGCAGAAATACAACAATAAACTAACAATTCCTCCTTACTACCTTCTGCTGAGTGTTGCCGGCTGCCTCCGGACTCTAACCCAAATGAAGTGAGGCAGCAGACTTCTTTTAAGTCACACCCAGGAAACCTTCAGGTGTCACGCTGTGTCCTTGAGGAAGCATTTCTGGGCCATAGATAAAGTAGGACGGTCCTTCCCCAACAGCACCTTCTCTCAATCCCCAGGGACCCCAACAGGGCTGTACTTCCAGACTCCATCTCCCAAGAACCCTTGCGGGTGTCCCAACTGGGTTCCCACTGAGGACCACTGCCACTTAGCATATGGGGAATGGAATCACTCCCAGTCGTCGGCTTTACTCACTCCCTCTGCTATAGAATACCGACTGGGTGCAAATTTATTTCCTTGTCCCTCCAGCCAATTTGCTTGCGGCACTGGCATCCCATCTGGGAAATGGGATATCCTCTGGCCGGGATGCCCATTCTCCTCCCACACCTTTTAACTTTTCAAAACAATTTTACAACCTGTAAAATGTTTAATATTTTTGTTATGTTTATTCTGACTGTACTTTACAGACAATTGATTATTTATTTCAATGCACGTAATTGCATTTTGGATTGATTGTTTACTCTCTGCTTATTTACACAATTTTTGTATTACTGCTATAATGTATTCTATATTTGTAGGTTTCCAAGTAGACTAAATCTATTTTAGCATGGTAATCGTAACCATCCACACGGCAGGCTCATTGCACCTTTGGAAGTCTGCAATACCACTGCTCATTTGTAAATGTTTAGGCAAGAAAGCAACACTATGATGATGGCTATTAAAGCTGAGCTGTATTAATTAGTGAAGAGCATATGCCATTTAAAAAGCCCAGATCAGAACAATCACATTGGAAATGGTTGAGATAAAAGAAATGGTGATATTACTTTAATAATGAAGTCCATTTTCCAAAGAGTAGTCAAAGAAACAGGCAAACAGTCATACATGTTTGCAAAATTTTAAAATTCTAAACTGAAAATTAGGAGATCAAAAAACACCTAAATACATAGACTTTTGAAGTACTCAAGAAAGTAGCTTTCACAAGAGCACAGGCTACACAGTGCTAGAGTGCACAATTCCAGGCTTCTGCTTTTAACTTCCCTTGTTCCTTCATCCAGTACTGTATTATAAAAAGTTCACAGCAATTTGAAGTTGACTGGAGCAAACAGAAGAAAAATCTAAAGGCCTATTCATGATAAAAAGAAAGAAAGGCTGGGGGCTGAACCACTGCCTACTTCAGACAATGGAAATTGACACACAATGTTGCTGGCTTAGGTGCCTGCTAAAACTGAGTGTTCAAGTTAGAAAATAAATGGACATAAATTTGAAAAGGATTGTGATGTTGCGATTAACCATGTTCAATGAGTAATTTGCTAAGACAGTAAAATGAAAGATAACAGATAATGGAAGATTAACTTAATGTTTTTTTTGTTTTTTTTGTTTTTTTTTTTTTTAAAATAGACCCACAAGGGTAAAAAAATAAACTAGCTTCAATTCACACTTTTGAGCAAATCACAAAAAAATTCAAGTCAAACAAAACTAACAGAACAAAGATACATTTTCAAACACTATACTACTTATCCACATTTATGTAACACTTAGTAAATATTAGTGTAATATAAGCTCAACATATAAATAAAATTGGCAGATATCAAGCAACATGTAGTTATTCCTATCAAATTTATGTAACAAAAAAAAAAAAAAAAAAAAAAAGAAAAGCATGCAGTTCCATTATTACACTGTATTTGCATACAAGCAGTTCAATGTAATTTTTTTCTGGTGAAAATAGCAACATCATGAACATGTTATTCCATGACCACTACATTTGCCATGCAAGGTTCTTATAGGAAGCTCAACAAAACACTGAAAGGAAAGCCTTGCAAAAAAGTTACATATTTTACCTTATAAATGATTATAAGTTCAGCACAATTTCTGTAGAGTGGGTCAAGTTATGGCATACCTTAAGGTGGATGACTCTGCCTTTGTCTATCTGAAAAATATGTTCAATTAGTATTTTATACCATATTGAAGTTTAGCTAAATAATGAATGTTGTACACCTTTTCCTGAACAGAATGTCTGTAGCAATTAGACAAAAATATGCCTGTGTCAGAATGGTAGGTCCATTAGAGAAGTTACCAAATGAATTTTAATAGAATGCTGCCATTACATGTTAAACAAGTGAGCAGACATACATTTGTAAACTCAGGAAAGGCTCATCTAATTGGATGATAAACAAGACGGATTTAAATCACACACAATATGGCAATTACAGACCACAGAGTTACATGTCTGTAATCACATTCTGAATTATAAACTGTCATAAAACAGACAGACCATTAGCTTCTGTCATTCTGGCAATATCCTGGACTTCAAAGTCTCCCTCTGACTCTGTTGCAATTATAGCAAAGTATATATATATATATATATATATATATATATATATATATATATATATATATATATATATATATATATATATATATATATATATATATATATATATATATATATATAGAGAGAGAGAGAGAGAGAGAGAGACTGCACTAGGTACCACTGTGATACCGTCCTATCTAAAATGGTATTTTCATTTCTGTTTGGGAAAGCATAATGAGAAATGCTGGATCTGTAGAAGGCCTGAAGAGGTCTTTCAGATTACTGTTGAAAGGCATAGGTCACCAAGACTTGGTTTCATGTTTTTTTTTTTTATTATACCATGTGACAACAGATCTCAGTTAGTAATTATAGCATAATTTTTGTCATGTGTACAGAGTACAGTGAACTTCTTACTTGCATGTGCTCATTTAGGCTACAATAACTGCTCACATTTATCAACCTTTCATGTATATCCCTGAAAACAGGGGTAAACAAGGGCACACACTGTTTCTTTCACTAGAAAATATGTCTGAAACATCATATTACTGCTTGGACTACCAGGTTCCCGGACATAAATCCTTTAAACACAAGTAGGACTCCTGGATTGTGTGTTAAGCCTGGCTATAAGCATTATCCATTTGACTGGAAACACAAGACAAGGGTGACATCTAACAAGCATACCACTGTTAGACAAGCTAATTCACAATGTTTTTACAATAAAATCTGTCCCAAAGCCTTGGATCATTGGTGTATAAAAATATACTGGGAGAAAAAAGAAACAGTTGATCCACCGACATACTGCATATATCATCTAATATGGGAATATCTTTCCTAGGCAAATCATCCATGGCACATGGAAGTTAGATATTACATGGGTGAAATTAATGCAAAGTCTCTTGGCTTTAAATTTTTTGGTAGCTCCAGCCTGTATCTTTAAATATTTTTCTCCTCTTTGAGCTATTGAAAAGTGTGTACCTCTCAATAAATAAGCCTTAAATTGACACATCTTTCCTTATTTTTTGAGACGGTAAATACGGTATGCCTTTAAAGTCAAACTAAGTGCATTTTTCTTCTGTACTGCTCAAATATCATCCCATTGTTTATTTGGGGATGAGAATAGATAGATAGATAGATTGATAGATAGATAGATAGATAGATAGATAGATAGATAGATAGATAGATAGTAGTAGGCATTCGTCCATCTCGAAAGATGATGTTTGCGCTCTGGAATGATCTTCATTTGTGTTTTTGGGGGCAGCGTCTGGAGTGACTCAGCAGTCCGATCCTAGATCGACAGTCTCTTCTACAGTGGCTGCAGGTGAAGCTGGATGGGGGGCCCCCCGAGTCCTGTTTCTGCTGTCTCATTTTTCTCCTTTGCCTTCTGGTTTCCATCTGTTGACTGCGATGTTGCTCACCCCTCTTGATGCCTTCATGGACAGTCTGGCGCCAGGCGTTCCGGTCATCAGCAAGCTGTTCCCAACTGTCAGGGTCGATGCCAGTCAGCTTGAGATCGCGTTTACAGACATCTTTGAAGCGAAGATGTGGGCGACCAATGGGGCGGTGTCCTGCGGCCAATTCACCATACAGAATGTCTTTGGGTATGCGTCCATCTTGCATTCTATGCACGTGGCCCAGCCAACGTAAGCGTCTTTGGCATAGAAGGAGGTGTATGCTCAGTGAGCTGGCTTGATCAAGCACGGCAGTGTTGGTGACTTTGTCTTGCCACGTGATGTTAAGGATGCGTCGGAGGCAGCGAAGATGGAAGCTCTCGAGGCGGTCTTCCTGCCGGGCGTAGGTGGTCCAGGCCTCACTGCCATACAACAGAGTGCTGAGAACGCATGCATGATATACCTTAAGTTTGGTATTCTGTGTTAGATGGTTATTGGACCAGATAATAGATAGATAGATACTTTATTAATCCCAAGGGGAAATTCACAAAAAAAAGAAAAAGGTACAAGTAAAAGAAACATTTCTAAAGAAACATTCATCTTCTGCAGAAAAATAGAGTAATTCATTCATTTTTTCAATCTGATTGATCTTTCACTATAGTGTTGAAAGTGGCAGAGGCTTGTTCTAAAAGCATAACGTGTAAGGCAGAGACCAACCTTGGACCCAGTAGCAGTCCATTACACTATACACTCATGTGTATAAACAAGACCAAGTTACAGATACTAATTAGCTTAAAGGATAAGTTTTCAATTCTTCAAGTCAAAGTACATTTTTTACCATTGTGGTGTACATTAATTTGCCATGCAAAACTGTCTTCTGAAGCTGAAACTGAAGCATTTTTCTCAATAGTTTTAACACATTGTGCCAATTTTTGTGGTTTTAAATGAAATCGGCACAGCAACAGTCCCAATGTGAACAAAAAGCCTTAAAAGATATTGAACATGTCCACTTTTAAGCAGTAAAGGTTCCAGTTTCTGTTTGCTTGTCTTTTCACTGTGACTGTCATAAACGTTTATGTAAATGACAAACCAAAATAGTAAAAAATTGTGAAACATTTATTTACTACCAAAATTATTTGAAAAACATGTATGTGAAAATAAAGTCTGAATTAGCATAAGATGCCCATAAGAAATGTAATGACTTGCTTCATGAGGAAGAAATACATAATATACAAAACCAGTTGTGTCAGATATTTAAAATATTAAAATGTGTGCTTCAGTTTAAATGTTTACAATCTAAATATTCTCCATCATAATAGAAATTTATCATTTTTTACCCTCTAAATAGGTCCATTGGAAGCTAGATCACTAGTAAAGGATAAAAAATCAAAACTAACACCATATACATAATTACTAACCTTTAAATAGTCTAAAACGATACACTACAAGCGTATGCTTGAAATTTGCCATTTGTAACCTTCTAGGAGTGGCTCTTAGAGGGCTAAAACTGCCAGTAAATAATCAAATATCAAAAATAGTATCACATTTGTGATCAGCAAGTTGGAAATTGCATTAAATATCACTGCACACACCTATACTACCAATAACTTTTTTTTTGAAGTTTTCTAAATGGAGTAAATTTGATCCCTCATATCCCTTTAGGGGGTGAACCTCTGAGGTTAGTTGATGTGGCATGGACAATGGACCAAAAATAGGGGAATCCCAAAAACCTCAATGGTTGCATAACTAGACATCAAGACAATTCAAACGGTATATCCCATGTGTAGATTTCCGAGTACTGGCTAGTCAGTCGGCATCAGACAAACAAAACTGAAGTGGTTTGAAAATGTTCATAAGTTAATTTATAATGAACACAAAATTAAAGGCTTACACATTTTCAAATGTTATCTAGGAGAGTCATTATAATGCAGATGAAACTTAAGTGGGGAGCATAGAGTATTTGCAATGGAAAAGTTGTTCATTAGCAAACTGAATACTGTACAGACCGAATCAGAGATTTTGCGCCCTGGGATTGAATCATGCACCCAGCTGTAGCTCGTGTGAAGTTTGCCACTGCTCCCTAAATGGATGTGGTGTTTTTTCCCACATCCCAAAAGAAATGCAGTAAATTGGCTATTCCAAATTAGTGCGATTGGTAGAGTGAATATGTATGTGTGATTGAGGTAGTGGATAAAGTGATAGTTTATTGGTCTTAGTCCAGAGACAACCTTTAGCCTAAGCCAGTGTCAGCTCTAAGCAAATTTAGCAGAAGGGCATTAGTTTTCAGATTTTAGGACGGGGCAGGGAAGATGTTGATGTGTGATTAGTGATTACAGCAAAAAGAAACTCCACAATATTTTCAATTCACAATAAGTATGCTTGAAACTGCATATGCAAAATACTAGAGCAGACAGTACTTTATCCAACACATTACCACAGTTTCAAATTGTTATTCGAAAAGCCAAAAACCAAGCACTGGTTATATCTATCACGCATGGACTCAAGCATACAGAAAACCCAGCACACAGCACTGAACATAATGTTCAGTACAATAGGTTTTGGGTTTTTTTTGACAAAGGAAGGCAAAGATTTCATGAATGACTCTTCAATACCTTTCTCAACTACTCCACGCAGCTATCAAGGCTACCAAAATGGCTTAATATTTATCTAGCAAAACACTTCATCATAGATAGCACAAAATCGCTCCATGTCTGAAGCCCAGTATTCCTAGGATAAAACACACATATACAAAAGCAGATGTTAAATCACTGAACTCACTATTAGGACAGTTAAACTCTATTACTTTGGTAACTGAATTATCACAATAGTTATAATTTTCAAACAATGGCAATTGCAGCATTCTCAAGGCAAGCAACAAGGGGTGAAACATTTACCATAGAGAGAGACTGGTAATGACATGAAGAGCATAGCCAAATGCCCTTTAAAAATGAGACAATCTTACAAAAATATTCTCCAGTAAACAACATGGATACCCTTTCTACACCTCTTGTGTAACAAGACACAGATCAATACTCAAGAACATTCTTGGCTTGAAAACTTACTTATTCCATAAGATATAAGGCTTTGCTTTTTACATTTGGACTGGTGATTTATAGAGAACATTAGCAGCACAGACACAGTACTTAGTGTTACGAAAATGCTTCACTTATGAGCACAATTTCTTGCGGCAAATTAATTTATATCATATTTGTGAAAATCTAACTTTGACTTACAAAATACCAAACTTATTCTTTATCATGCAAATCTTTGGGATGTGGGATGAAATCTGTAACCTAGCCAAAATTCATGTAGACAACTTGCAGTCTTCAAAACGTGAGTAAGTTAGGATTCAAATAGAAGGGTTGTCCAACTGGTCTTTGGTTGGAAAATCTTGGATTTGAAGACATAAACAAGGTCTTTACATTGTATTGGTCGGACATGGTTAAATCTTATGTATATTTTGTAATGTTAAGGTTTTTGTAATTACTATTAAATTACACAAAAAAATCCACAATGTTATAACGCACAACAACTTGCATTTATAAATCAGCTTTTATAAAGGTAACGTGAAGGAAATGTCCAGTTTGAAAATTGTCACAATTTGACACTAAATTGACAGTTAACACAAAGTAAAAACTGCAACAGAACCTCTCTTGCAGCACACAGATTACAGAATTATAAGATGAGTATTTACTGCACTGCAGGCTGCCTACATGTGAACTATACCCATTATATATTATGCATGGCATGTTTTGCAAATGGCTGAAGCTGGTTTTCATTTTACTACATTTTTATTGGGTCTACCTGCTCATCCAGTCTCAATTCCAAATCTTATTTGCGTATTTAATTTCTAATGCAAAATAAAGCACAAACACATCCTATAGACTCCAGACGGCAGAGATCAAAAAACAAGAAATGCTGATATAGAGTGGCATTTCTTATCTGATCAGTCAGTGTGATGGGATCTGTGACCATTTTTGTCCTTAACACTGCGGATATAAAATAAAGATAATCTAGCAACTGAGGTGCACAAGTGTTATGCAGGTTGCAACCTATCTTTGAGGAACTTAATTTACAGATAAAACATCTTTATCCTTCCATCACCTCTGTTAAACCACTGACAAAGGTCATACTCTTAGTTATGAAATAAATGTAAATTAAACATGCCCAACTGTTTAATTCAAGTGACATTTTTCTGCAGACAGGAATATTAAAACTATGTTAATTACAACAAAAAAGAATGAATGCTAGTTTAATGTAAACTTTGTTCAAATGTGAAAGGTATCTAATCTGACTGGGCCCTTTTACTCCATCATGTCCATCGCATCAATCTTTTTACCAGTGGGAATGTCATGCGACGTGTCTGGAATAATGCAAAGAACATGCCCACATTGAACAGACTTGACTTAGTATCAAGTACACAAACAATACTCTGTCTCTGCAAAAACAAGGAATGACTGGCATGCAGCTGTGGAATCCCTTACAGTTACAGCATCTTTTATAACATATCACATGGTGTACATTCATAACTGTCTCTCTAGTGTTTGTAGATAGGATGGGCACATAATCATGACCCTTCAGGCATTTGCACAAGAAGAGTTCATTATTTCACAACCAAGACAGAATCCACATTCCCTCTGTTGAAGTGGATTTTTACATAAGGTTTCTATTTTATTACCCCAGCACAGGTTTTCCCTGGGAGGTAAGGAGTGTGATCTCTCAGTAACACGGCCTCTTGTCCTCTTTTTTTAAAAACTGGAGACTATCACTCCACTCTACTTCACCACTGTAAAAGACAATTTAGCTAAAAATGCACTTCTATAATACTAAGTGCTTTCTAGTTTTTTATTTTTGTAATAACCTTAGCTATAGAGATATATAATAATATGTTTTAGAATTTTAGAATATTTTAATCTCTGCAACCCAGCTTCACCATGAGTGACCCAATCATCCATCAGAACAAACTCCAACTGTATGGTTCCCAGGTGGGGCTTGTGAGTATTCCAAGACCAGCATGGGGCCACTTTTGTGGAGCAACTTCAGGGTAGGACATAGACTACCCTTGCTCAATAAGTTTCCTCCTAGAGTCAATGTTGTGTAAACAGCAGAACCCAACAATATCTGACCACAATTTTTCAATCTTATCCACACAAGATAAAGTTGCTACCTAACCAAATAGGTAATGCTTTACATACTAAGAATCAGTTTCTATTGCCAAAGAAAGCCTTTGCATCAGACCCTCAGGTTCCCTTTGTGGGTGGCGAGTGCCTGAACTGGCTATGTGGGTCACTCAACCACACGTGCTTGCTTGCTAACACCACTCCCAGGCTTGGTTATAGTGGTTCACCTTGCTAACTTTGTACTAGATGAGGTTTTACTAGATATATTTGAACACCAAATATTAAATACATCAGTTAGCCTACTATAGCTACAATAAACTAGTTTTATACAAGATGCCAAGGCACATTTACAGTTGTATTAACATTATCCAATCCTGATTCATCAAGCAATCAAAAAACTTGGAACTATGAGAAGAGAAAAAAAAACACTACCAAGAATAGAATAAAATTATCAAAATGTGAAGAACACATAAGCTCTTTACTAAAGATAAATAACCCTACAGACTACTAACTCTCCAGTTCAAAAAAAAAAAAAAATCACATTTTATCAAACAAGGCAGTACTCAGACTTCACACCTCTAAATTGGGCTAAATGGGTTTAGCAAATGGATGGATGGAAAGTTGCTCACCTTCCCATGTATTCCTTTAAAAAATAACTATAAAAAACAAACAAGTGATGCCGGCATACAATTCTAGGTGTCACCTTTTCTCAAGATAATGGGACACTCTCTTCCAGGACCTGCAGCTGGATTCCTTGGAAAACACCCTAACACGATAACACTCCAAGGCAGGAGATGTTCTCTTTTTCATATAACTTTCATGAACACTGGCATAGTGGAATGTCTTACGAAAATCTATTTTTCTATTATTAAAAGGAATATACTAAAATTACTTAATATACTAAATGTACAATTTTAAACCATCACTTTACTTATATACTACAGAAACACAGAACACAATATATAATTAAAAGAGCACAGCAGAACTTTATTCTTTTGAGTTTTACATTATCCTATGATGTTCTTCTCTGCAAAAGACAATAAATAAAATAAGGACTATTTGATACATCAATCTTCCACCCATTCTTGATTCATTTTAAACATTTTATTTAAAATATGGGTGGCATTTTAAGTGAAATCTGCCACTTTGCAGTAACAGAAGACTAAAGTGCCCCTATTCAAAAAGTGCTGCTCAATTTTCAGTTATTCCTCGCTTAATCGAGTTGGACGTTGGTAAGTTTTTTTGATGCTGAATTAACTTTGCATCACTTGCATATTGTGTACTGTACACTGTGTACTGTTTTGGTGAGGTCGACGAACAATGGGGGCTTAAAAGTTCGCCCTTACATGCACTCTAATGCTTTTAATTATTATTGTTATTTTCCAAAACAAAGAACAATCGAAGCACGGTATCGAGACAGCTTTCTGAATCTTAAATGAGAGGCCACTACAAATTCTCGTTGGTGGTCACGCTACTCTGCATAAATTAGTTTTCAATCGACTTAAGTTAACACAAACAATATGAATCGACACGAGCGATTTTCTATATTGTGCATTAAAACATATAAGCTGCACCTCGACGCTCACTTACCCCTTATTAAAATTCAGCCAAATTCCAATGTGAAGGACAGGTTTGTTTACTTCTCGAGTTTCATTTGCGTCGCATTGCTCTTTATGTATAAGCGGATTTAAGTTTTTAGTCAAAGAAGTATTGCCCTTTACATAAAATGAGACTTACTAAGTACTAGCGCGTCATACGGCACCGATCACACTAGGTGGGGGAGTTGCCTCCTAGAAATTATCAGACTGGACTAATCTGCTGGGGGTTGAAGCCACAATAACCATAAAGTCACGCTCAACGTGTGATGAATAAAGCCTTTAAAAACTTCCCGTTGACCCAGTAAATGTCTTGTGTTTTAGCTAAAGATTGGCGAGATTTTGATGGCTCGGAGAGACAAACGGCAACAATTAACACAAGACCCTTCACCTGATAACGGTTTGCTGATGGCGAACTTTACTAAGAGCGCACTTTTTCACCTTCTACCGTAGCTAACGGAGATATGGGTCTTTTTTTTGACTATGTATCAAGGCGGGCCGTTACTTTGGCGACCTGTCAGCGATGCCCCCTACCCGTAGGCAGGTGCGGCTCTGACAAATTGGGAGCTCAAATGCGCGATGTTGTGAGCTGCTCTCGTAGTACTACAAGTTGGGCGGAAACTGACTAAAACAAGATGCGATCCTCCTGTTTAACCCTGCCTATTATAAAGTCCGACATCGACGCAGTGGGATGGCACAAGACTCTCAACAATAAACAAAACAGTTACGTGCAATGTATCTTCTCAGTTAAATACACATAAAAGACTTTAGGGGGGATATATGGTCAATGTTGCTTTGTCATTCATTTTCTTTTATCTTGACACCAAAACATAAATCAACGGTTTATTTATTATTTATTTTCCTTACACTCACGAAACGTATCCTTAATGCTCCGGAAGCACTTCTGCTTCTTATAAGTGAAGATCAAATTTCCGTCGGCTGATATGCAGTAACTTTACAGAATAGGCGCTTGAGAGCAACGCTTCAAATTAAGTGTGGGTCGCCTGGCACTGCTCCTATTGTCTTTTCCCGATACCTATCTTGACACTACACGTTCCAGAAAAAAATAAAGGCCCAGTCCTGTCCGCGTCCCCTTCCAGTCCGTGTCACGTGTACTCGGTGCAGGCGGAACCAGAGAGCGATGAGTGCGGATTCGGCAGTGCGGGATGACAATCTGCAGTGCCAAGTAGGTTGTTGTTAATGGAAAGCAGAAAATGCACGTGCAGCACGCGGCTAAAGCATAGTGAAGAAAGAAATGTATGAATTGGGGGCCGTTTCGCCTCTCCCCACGTGTGGGTTTTACTCGTTCACTCTTGTCACTGTTGGCAAAAAGAATGACAACGTCAGCCAGTGTACACGTGACAGACAACGTGTACTTTGTATTTGTGTGTTTTGTCGTAGAATCATTTAGCAAATATACTGTATAGATCTAAAAAGAGACACTATGATATCTGTGTCTTCACTTCTCGAACGACTCAGAATTCTCAATAGGAACTGCACTAAAAGTCTAACTTGACTAAGAATTCGTCCTGTCTCAGAGTAGGACATAACAAAAATGTATTTGAATCGTACTGTACCTGCTCCCAGCTTGGAGTAGGAGTTCACGTTTGAGAATGAATGAATGCAAGCCGCAAACTGACAAGTCATAGTTTCACTGGAAATCATGATGACATTTTGTATTTTTATGGAAATAATATTAAGTCTTCACCACCAATATAATAATGATTAGCTATTCATAGTTGAAATATGAAACAAAATACTGAATTAATTTTGATTTGATTAGAATATGATATTATGATTTGATACACAGACCCACGTGACCTTGTAGTTAGGATATAGCAGGTTGGATAATGGATGGATGGATATATATATATTTATATATATTTTTTATTTTATACATATTTAGTATTTATATATTTTATTATATACAGTATATATATATATATATATATATATATATATATATTGCCCACAAGTCCGTACGCATGAAATCCGATAAAGGTCAGCAGATCATTAAAAAACAGTTTAACCCTTTACACATTACAGCTAGAGCACTTCTTTAAAACAGTGTTTCTAGTCATTTTTTCTTGTGCCAAAATGAACAGACTGCTGGGTGAGCTGAGTCTCGAACATGCAATATAAAATTGACCGTGTGAGAAGCGGTCTTCCCTTAAGTCCACTCCGGCGAAACTTAATGTCTGATCCTGAGACTTATTGGTGGTCATGGGAAAACAGACTTTAAGGAGGGACTGCAATCTTTTGAATTCAAAGGGGAAATCGGAGGTATGTGCGATATGAGCACGGACTCCCCTCGAACACATAGGTCAATATTGTTGCCTCGATAATATTGCTTTTAATGCTGTTACCTGCAGCCTGGTTCCATTACAGAGTTTGGATCGGTGTAGGTTTCACAGAAACATCACTGGAGCACCCACTTTCAAAATAAGCCTATGGGTTGGGAGGCCTGGTGGTTTAAGCGTATTAAGAAATTCAACAGGATAGTTTGTAGCATCATCCGTATTTAGCACCAAATCCACCAATTTGTATTCCATTAAAGCCCTTTCAAAAGAATTTTAATAAGACGTCATTGATCATGCCTGCTTGATCGTTTAAGGGCAGGGGTCCTCAATCACGGTCCTGGAGAGCCGCAGTGGCTGCAGGTTTTTGCTCCAACCCAGTTGCTTAATAAAAAGCACTTATTGCTAAAGTAACACTTCTGCTTCACTTTCGTGATTTTGAGCCCTTATTCCTTAATTTTGTCTTAAACAGCTATTTTAATTGCTCCTTATTATCAATAACATGCAAATGACAAGAGAGAGCAGCATTTCTCTCTTTAGCTTATTTACATTTACACCTGTGTGTATTTATCTGCACTATTGGGTTTAATTAAATACTTGGAAGAAAAATGAAGAGAAAAAAGTGAAGGACTGAGAATTACTCGTCCATTTTAGCCTTAGGGAAAGAAAATCTAAGATATGAGAATGACCTGACATAGCAGAGTTAATTTAATTTCATAGCTTGTTAGTGCTTTATTGGCAAGATTTGCTTTCTAAGTAAGCAACCAGGTCAGAACAAAAACCTGCAGCCACTGCGGCTCTCCAGGACTGGGATAGAGGACCCCTGTTTTAGGGGTCAGAATAGCACACTTATATATCTATTCTATAGGCTTATTATGAATGTAGGCAATATCAGGATATATTTTGGAAATTAAGTCTTCCACAGTGGTCACGATAGAACACAGTTCTGAAGGGATGGTAAGTTCACCATCCGATTCTGGAAAATCGCCATGCTCTATTTTGAGCAACAGGTATGAAAACTGACCAGCGAAAATATCACCCCTTAGTTGGACTCTCAGATTGTTGGTGAGTTTAAATTTGGTTACCGATGGCCACAGATAAGATCTCTTAAAACATGCTTCATCAGCTTGTGTTCCTCTGGACTCTACTGGTAATGTTTGACGAAAATTGCCTGTTAACAACACTGTAACTCCACCCATCACCTTATTATCCCTGATATATTGAAGGCTTTTATTAGGGCTGCAACGATTAGTCAATGTAATCGACAACGTTGACTTCAAAAAATTGTCGACGTGGATTTTTTATTGTCGACGCATCATAAACAGAACCTTCAATAGAGGCTCCAATCACAACCACATTGGTTTTTATAACTGCAATGCACTACATGAACGTCTCGGGGCAGTATCATTTGTTATTGTTTGTCAAGACGCACACAGTCCTACCAACGCGAGTAAAGTTAGTGTCACTTGTTAATGTTGATGTTTGTACTATATTGTGTATATCAAGGTTTCGACAACGATAGTTAACCCTTAAACCAACACATACTTGGGGGTTAATGCACCCCTGGACGCCAAATACTTTTTAGCTGCACTTTTTAAGTAAACATCACAATTCACAAAGAAAATGTGAAATTTTAACGGAACGCATTTTTTTTCATGCAAAGAGCATCACAATTACTGCACCACTGATCATTTTACACACTGCAAATGAACTGTAAAAACTATAAAAAAAACTACTGCAACAGTCTATTACTGTATGTTCAATATGTAACTGAAGTCATTGATGAAATTCAGTATATCACCGAGTCAACTGTGCTTTAACTGGCTGCATGCAAACACACAGGGGTAAACGCTGATGATTGCAGGCTCGTCTAGTGCAGCAGCTGAATCCCAGAGACAGTGTTGCTGCAGTTCTGCCAGGGCCAGCAGTGGTCGTGAGCTGGCTGCTCAATGAATATACGGGTGTGCTGGCAAATTGCACTGAGAAACAACTTTAGGCTGTTGCGGAGTTCAATGAATATGCCGCCGAATATATGTCAACGCATATACTCGACTTCAGTGTGCTTCCAAATTGCACTGGAAACAGACTCTAGCTGGTTGCGGCGTTTAACAAATCAGCTCCGGTGTGCTGGCAGTAATTACCTTGTTACATATTTTAGTCCGTTATTTTTTTATTTTGGCATAATATAGTACATGATGTGATAAACTACAACAATATTCTTTCAGAGTGTGATGATTAAAACACCTTTCTCTGTCTACAAAATCATTCTTGATTTCTTGCTACCTCTACTCCCTCTGAGCGTCTTTTCTCAGCTTCTGGGAACATTGTCTCAAAAAAGAGAGCCTGCCTCATACCAGAGCACGTCGAAATGCTCACATTCCTGCACTGCAATCAGGACTATATGAACTGAATCTTTTATAAACTGTACATTATTGTTTTATTTTACTTGAATTGAAGCTTTATTTAAACTCTTGCACTTTAAAACACACCAGTGGCCATTTTTAGTTAAGTTAAATGCACTTTTTGTGTTTAAAGACTATGTGCACTTTAGTTTGTATTGTTTAATGTATTTCTTTTTTATTGTGATGATCACACTAATATAAAAAAATCTGATTATTTTCAAGTTAATATGTTTCACTGGTTGTAATTTTAATTTGATTATTATTCATTTTAATCGTGTTAATACAGAGACATCAGGGTGACATTCACAGGTGGACAGACATGAGCAGATGAGGTAAGACACACACTGGAGTCCAGAACAGGATATGCAACCACAGGTCGCAGTCATCAAAATAGTCAGGCATGACATAATCTTGATTAATCGACTAATCGAAAAAAAATGTAACAATTAGTCAACTACCAAAATAATCATTAGTTGCAGCCCTAGCTTCTATTCAGAGGTTCAATACCCCCTTAGCCATAGTGCTTTCATCCCAAACAATAAGCTTAATATGTTGTAGCACTTCTGCCATGTTACTTTGCTTGGAAATGTTACATAAAAGGGTCTCTACGTGTATCAGGTTGAAAGGAAGCTTAATAGCAGCATGTGCAGTCTTGCCCCCTTCTAGAAGTGTACAACAACAACAACATTTGTTTATGCAGCACATTTTCATACAAATAATGCAGCTCAAAGTGCTGTACATGATGAAGAAAGAGAAAAAATAAAAATAAAAGGAACACTAATTAACCTAAAATAAAAGTAAGGTCCCATGGCCAGTGAGGGCAGAAAAAACAAAAAAATCTCCAGACAACTGGAAAAAAAAATAAAATCTGCAGGGGTTCTAGGCCACGAGACCGCCCAGCCCCCTCTAGGCATTTGGGTGCTTTGATCGGGTGGTGGTGGCACAGGTCGCCACCCCAGAAAACCAGAAAAAGAACAGAAGAGAAAGTAGGGTTTAGCACGGATTTTGAATATGAATATCATGAATAATAATGATAATTAATTGAATATACAGAGCATCAGGATTAAACTAAGATGAGGCTATGAGGAAGCCATATTAAAGTAATGTGTTTTCAGCAGTCTGGGAAGACCCCCGTATTTAATAATGAGTTTACTATGTCAAGAATGCTATCAATTAGTACGCCCGATACTTCTTTGAAGAAAGTTGTTGGTATTGGGTAGAGGACGCAGGTGGAGGGTCTCAGCTGCGAAATTATTTTATATAAATCAGGTAAATCTATCCTGGTGAAAGAATTTAATTTGTTTAAAATGGAGTACCAGGGTTTAAGTGGTTCAGTATTGGGGAGACGTACTATATCATTTCTAATATCCTTAATTTTTTGATTAAAAAATACAGCAAAAGCCTCACAAGTTTCACTGGAAGTTTTTTGGAGGTATTCCATTTACTTACCTGGATTTAGCAGAAGATCAATCGTAGAGAATGAGACTCTGAAAAAGAAAGAAAAAGAGGAATAATCTTGGAAGTCAATCATCACCCCGAAAGCAGATACCAAATTTGTGTATCAAATTTGAGGTCAATAGGTCAAATCGTTTGTGAGCTGCAGGTGATTTAAAAACCTGGACAGGCAAATGAACAGCCACGGTAGCTTATTATATATAAAGATTGAAATAGTGTTTATTTGTATGTATTGAAGTGTCTGTATACTAATTCTTGCGTATCTCAGTCAAGGTATTTCTGATATACAAGTGTTAGTTTAAAAATGTTAAACTGTCCTTTTCACCCCCCTCAGGGGTTAAATTTTGAAAAACACCAAAGTATGTGTTTATTTATTCCTTATGTAGAGCATATTTATCAAGTTTGAAAACCAAAGTCCTATTTTCATTTTTTTTCCATACAAACTTGCACACCCTGTATCACCCCTGCAGGGGATGAATTTCGAAAAATCCAAAAATAATTTTTTTTTTTTTTTTACTGAAGTGTCTGTGTACCAATTTTTGTGTTTCTCAGTTAAGTAGTTTCTGATATGTGGGTGTCACTTTAAAAAGGTTTAACCCCTCTTTTCACTCCCTCAGGAAAAATCCCTTCTTTCTGGGTACCTACATCATACAAGGTATCTTTTGTCCAAATGTCACGTTTCTGGCTCCAGCAGTTCAGGCTGTGCATTGATCTATTAGTCAGTCAGTCACTGTACTGTTTTATATATAAAGATAATACTAAAACTAATAGGAGAAGAAGAATAAAGAAAACTTAATAAAGTCATAGGTATTGCTGGCTGCCCATTAGACCCATCTCAATAAAGTAGGATATTGCACTAAGCTGCATGTAATTACTGCTGCCTGGCAACAACATTAAGAATAATAATAGGTCCACTGTAATGAGCACTGAGATGGAAAATTCAACACACATACACTGAATAAAGTAAAGCTGATAACAGAAATGTTTATTTAACAATGAATGATCCACAGCTGTACCTGATCCTTCTTGCTGTTATAGCCATGGCAAGCTCCTTGAAAAGTAGCAGTTACAGCCACTAATCACTGTTTCTGAATTCACGTTCACTCTTCCAGTGTTCCTGCTTGTGTTTCAGATTCACGTGTCATGTCTATCACTGTTATCCTCCTTTTACCTTCTGTAATGCTCAATTTATCCTATCCAATGTCCTGGGACCTTGCTTATAAAGCTTACATATGCACAAAAAGAGACTCAAAATGTGTGTACACAACTTTCCACCCAAACGTTGTCAATCTATAAAAGAAAACTTAATGGGGAACATGCTTATATTTACGGCAACTCTGACCCTTGTGTACATAAAATTTTCAAGAAACTGGGAAACGATGACACCCTTGATCAAGCTGTGAAATACAGCACAAACCAGCTAAATGATGACTCACATGCATAATAATTCATACCATTAAGCTGTTATTATAATGTGTGGTGACATGTCAAACATATTAAATAATGACTTTGATGCACTGGCTGTTTCTTAGTTCCTTTTTTAAGAGGACCAATAGTCCGCATTTGCACTGAAAAACTTTTATGGCTTTTTGTCAGTTTAGATCAGCTAACTGTTGTCACTTCTCAGGGAACTGGCTGACAGGTCAGGAATTTGTCAGACAACTTTCACTCCACTCACTCAAAGCTATAAACCAACCGGTGAAGCACTACAGCATAAGGTATGGGTGTACATACATAAAAGATAACATAAAGGCTATTTGCAGCGGCGGTGTCCAGTTCTCCTAATGTTATCCTAATGTAATGTTTACTGCACTCATATTGTGTGTTGATACCTGTGTGCTGATACTGTTTTACTGCTTGTGATTCACATATGCATACTGATTCACACTTGGTGCAATGATCTTTATGTGTATACTGCTAATTATTACCAACACCTCCATTACTATTTCTGCACAATGTACATTTATTGATTGATAGATTGAGTTTATTATTTGTCACAGGAGTCAATATTTTTGTTTTTAATTTTTCTCCTGTGTAGCCATCAGCATTTCCCCTTTGGATTAATAAAATTTATCTACAATAATCTAAAACCAGAGATTTGCATAAATACAGCTTGTTTTAACATTGCTTCGCATGGAGTATTGGAAAATGTATTAATCTGTATATGATCTAAAGTGTTCTATGGCTGTTCAAAGTTTGGTGCAAAATTCAAAAAATGTTTGCTTGTGATTTACTTAAATCATGGCAGTTGCAAAATTCCCTTTTTTCCCTGTGACCAAAAAAAAAACAAGTAACATTACCAACACTTCAGTTTCAACTGAGAGTACAAAGCTTCTTTGCTTACATGGAGTGATCATGCGATATACATTTATTTTAAAAATGATTCCATGTCAAAGCAGTATCTTTTTTGCAAGTTTATTGGTCCAGTGTTTTCAAAACACTCCACCCTTCCCAGGATGTCCGTGTCGATCCCTGCCTAAGCAACTTACTCTCTTAAATCCTGGTGAAATTAGTGTTAGTTCCCTAATTGAGTAAAGCGGATAAATGTTTTTACTCCTACACCTAAGAGTGGGACTAAATTAGCATTACTGTGACATTTTTGAGCCAGGTAGGACTGTTTGAGATGCTTGATAAATATGGGCACTGTGCTTATTTCACCAAAGGCAGTCATCACCAGGCAATTGGCAAAGCAAATTTAAAATTGCCTGGATAACCAAAAAATAGTAATACAAGTCGAAGCAAGAATGCAATTGTAACAGTCATTAACAGGTATGGAAATTATCTGAATTGTTCTTTAGAGAAAATTGCACTGCATACACCAAATGAAAAAAAATACATTTTAAAAAGGTAAACAAAGAAAACCATATATATGGAATGATAAATATTTGTAATTTTTTACTCACCTCAGCATTAATGATTAATTACAGTTGTAATTTTACCTACATACTGTATATTGACTGGCACCCTGTCCAAGGATTGTTCCTGACTTATGGTCTATGCAAACATGGACAGGCTCTATATTCCCTGCAACCCTGCTCAGTAGAAGCAGATTTAGGATGGATGGATATTACCAAACCCACTTAACCTAATTTAGGGTCACTCTGGGGCTAAAGCCTGTCCTGGCAGCACTGAGTGAAAGATGGGAAACAGAGCTGGACATGACACCAGTCCATTTCAGGCCCATTCTTGCACCTACACACATTCTCCCTCACTCACAAATTGGAGTCTTCAATTTATGACATAATTTTGTCACGTGAAAAGTGCTTTTCTTCCAGGAAATTTGCTACAAAAATGTCAGTTTGTGCTCTTAAAAGTGTTTCAGTGTATAAAGAGCAGTGGCTGCAGGTTTTTGCTCCAACCCAATTGCTTAATAAGAAGCATTTATTGCTCAAGTAACACTTCTTTACTTTAGTTGTCTCTCTCATTAAGATTTTGAACCCTTATTGCTTATTTTAGTCTGAAACAGCTATATTCTTGTTTTTTAATCGTTCCTAATTAGCAATAACATGCAAATGACAAATGAGACCAGGGGGTATTTTTCATATGTGGATTACTCGTTTAGCCGGATGTGATTGTTGACGATTTGGCATAATCCTGGATCTTGTCAGTTTTTTTAAACTAGTCTCTGTCTAACCTGCTTAATCCTGAAACAGAGTCTTAGGTGGGTTGCAGGAACCTGTCCACCTAACTTGTATGTCTTTGGACTGTAGGAGAAAACCAGAGAACCCAGAGTAACCCCAAGCAGACATGGAGAGAACATTGAAATTCCACACAGGGAGGATCCGGGGTGTAAACCCTGGTCTCCTTACTGTGAGGCAGCTGTGCTACCACCACGCCACCGTCCCTCACTTTCTAAATATTGGTATCTGAAATTTACACTTACTACATCAGTCTTCTGCATTCCTGTCGCACACTATGTACAAACAAGGTTGCACTCACTGTCTGCAGACTATCACTCGTACCACTACATCTTTTATGCATCCACTTGTGACAACCCATGCATTGGATTGATGGTGATGTACAGTGTAAATGTATATGGAAATATCTTGTTTCTGCACAGGCATGCAAAAAACCTGGAAAAATTGCATAATTTGCAACTAGTGCTATTACATTGTTTGGATTTGGAATAATACAGCTCATGTTTTGTTGCCATATGAGACAAATACAATGTAATTATTATTGTTTAATTTTCCAATCAATAACAAAAAAGGGAAATACCTATAAAATAGAGAACAGAGAGTGTATATAAAAGCAAAAAAAATAAAAAAGTAAGTTTGCAGAAGTGTGCTGTATACACTGTAATTATCTCTATCTCTGTATTATAGGATTTCAGTCATATGATCAGACTGATCTTTTATCAAAAAGTGTACCAGAAGTTAAGAAAAATTGAAGAAGATCTATCTCCTTTTAAAATATAATAACTCTTTAAATACTGAACACAATTTTGTTATCCTTCTTACAAAATGGAAAAAGCTTCAGAATTTAATATTATGCTTAATTAAGCGTTAATGTGGGAAATTATTTGCAGTTATACAAGCAGTGGTGATGCTGTTACACTTTTTACTTCTCCCTCTTTTCAGAAAGGATTAGGTGGATGGTGGATTGAGCTTTCAGACTTGAGTTCACATCAGTTCTTTTAGGTTGAATGCTGTTATGTTCTTTTGCATTCTAAGACTAACATTAACTACATACAGTGTGTTACATTCATTGGCTTATTTAATATCATCGCTACCTCTTTGTACTGTTATGTTGATTGTATATTTGTATCAGATACAGTATAATGTACTGCATATACATACAGTATATTGTACTTTATAGAGAAATGCGTATTGTTTGCTATTTAAAATACTGTTGTAAATTGAGTATTCAATTTTTTCTAGAATTGGATAAATCCTGTTTGCTAACAAAGTGTTTATATTTGCTCTATTATTTCATATATATACCATATATATATATATAAATACAGTAAATGATATATGTATATACAGTACATGTGTGTATATATATATATATATTTTTTTTTTTAAGAAATTTGTTCATTCATTTATTGAAAAAGGTTAATATCTAGTGTTTTTCCTGCAGTGATATATATACTACCTGTGTAAATTTTTATTATAGAATCTAAAGTACACAACTCTATCTGAGAAACAAGGTTAGATGCTTCATTTGCTCTGTTTATAATGTAAACATATACTTTTTTTCCATGGATGCTGAGTAAGAACACATTTTCTTAAGTAAAAATGTATTTATTTATACACTTATGTATTAGTAATTGAGTGAAACTATAGTTAGAATTCAGAGGTTGCAGGGAAGCTGGAGCCTATCACAGCAAGCATCAGGCTTGAGCCAGGAACAATTTCTGTGCAATCCATTGCAAGGTGAACACAGAAACACACTGGGGCCAATTAAGCAACACCAATTCACCAAACCAACATGGCTTTAGACTGTGGGAGAAAACCAGATGACCTGGAGGAAACCCATGCAGAGAAGGGAAGAACATGCAAACCCTGGCCTCCTTGTTACGTAACAGCAATGCTACCACTGTGCCTCCCCTAGAATGTGACAAGACATTCTAAATTATTTAATAAGAAATGTTAGATCCATTGCTCATGTGGCAAAAACCACTAGAACTGTACAATTATGTGGGCAATTATTTGCATTTTCAATAATGCCAACACTATTAATAATAGTAATGATAATAATAATACATTTTATTTAATAGGCGCCTTTCTTAGCACTCAAGGTCACCTTACAATAAAATCAAACAACATTAGTAAAATAAAAACAAGAGAATGCTAAATCACAAAGCAATAATTCGCAAACAAACAAAGATAACATGCAGTAACAGTGCAAAATTCACAATTGGTATGCCAGTTTGAAAAGATAAGTTTTGAGGGCAGTTTTAAACTGTGTTACTGAATCGAGCTGACGTAAATGAGAGGGAAGGGAATTCCAGAGTTGAGGAGCACTATGAGAGAATGCTCGAGCTCTCATAGAACTGCGTTTGATGTGTGGTACAGAAAGTAGAGCTGCAGATGAGGATCTGAGTGAGTGAGAGGGAGTGTAAGTCTGTAGGAGATCAGTGAGGTAGGGGGGAGCAAGGTTTTGGAGAGCTTTAAATGTTAAGAGCAGTATTTTGTATTGTATTCTGTAGTTAACAGGGAGCCAGTGAAATTGAGAGAGAATCGGTATAATATGTTCAGTGGGTTTACAACATGTTATTATCCTGGCAGCAGAATTTTGAAGAAGTTGTAAGCGATGGATACGTTTTTGTGCATTGCCAGATAGAATAGCATTACAGTAATCTATATGTGAGGTGACTAGGGCATTAATCAATACTTCAGTACTGTGTTGCGTAAAAACAGGACAAAGTCTAGAAATGTTTCGGAGATGGAAGAAGGCAGTCCGAGAAATGTTACTTATATGGGAAGAAAAAGAGAGAGTACTGTCTAGAATGATGCCCAGGCTCTTAACTTGGGAAAAGATGTTTATGTTAATATTGTTAATTAAAATAGAAGAATGGTTAACCTTAGCAAGTGTTGATTTATAGCCAATAAGGAGCATTTCAGTTTTATTGTTGTTTAATTGGAGAAAATTGTGTCATCCATGTCTTTTTGTCTTGGAGACATGCCAAAACAGCATCTGGAGGGAAAACAGAAGTGGATTTAGTGGATACACATAGCTGTGTGTCTTCAGTGTAACAATGAAACTTAATACCATGGTGACAGAAAATATTACGTATTGGGAAGATATAAATGAGAAAAAGAAGCGGCCCCAAAACAGAACCCTGCAGAACTCCCTGAGTAACGAATATGTTCTCAGATTTAAAGCCCTTTATTTGAACAAATTGCTTCCTATCAGTGAGGTAGAAAGAAAACCACTGGAGGACAAGGCCTCAGACTCCAAAACTGGGATATGGTGTCAAATGCAGAGCTGAGGTCAAGAAGCACAAGAATTGATAAAAGTCCCATGTCAGCTGCCCGGAGAAAATGATTTGTGATTTTGACCAGGGCAGATTCTGTGCTGTGTTTAGGCCTAAACCCAGATTGAAACTGTTCAAAAAGGTTATTTTTTGAAAGATGGGACTGGAGTTGGGAGGCAACTATCTTTTCGAGAACTTTAGATATGAAAGGAACATATGAGATAGGCTGATAATTGTTAAGGATATTTGGGTCTAAACCAGATTTTTTCAGAATTAGAGTAATTGAGGCTGTTTTTAGTGAGAGGGGGGCCGTGCTTGTAATAAGGGAAGAGTTAACTATAGCAGTTATCATGGGGGAAATATGTGACAGACAGGACTTAACAAAGCTTGTAGGTATTGGATCTAATTGCCATGTGGAAGAATTAGATTTTGTTATAAGCTCTGAGATATTATTTTCAGCTAGTAAACTGAAATCTGAGAATAGGGTGGTTGGTAGGGGAATATGGGTGATAGTGGAGAGTATGTAATTTTCTGCAGAAATAGAGGAAGTAAGTTGCTGGTGTATTTTTATAATTTTTGAGTTGAAATCCAAAAAAGTGCAGCAGTATTTAATAGAGAGGTTATGGTAAGCAACATTTTCTGGTGGTGTAATTAGCCTTTTCATTGTAGAAAAAAGAACTCTAGTATTTTTCCCTCCTGTGTTCATAATGATAGAATAGTATACAGTTTTGGCAGCAGAGAGTGCATTTTTTTATTTTAACATATGATTTGAGTATATTTCCTTGTGTACAACAAGACCCATCTTTTTAGCTAGGCGCTCCAACTGTCGGCCCTTGGCTTTGAGCTGACAGAGTTCAGATGTAAACCAGGGAGCAGTGCGAATAAATGAAACAGTCCATGTTTTTAAGGGAGCTAGTGTATCAAGGCAGAAGGCATTGTAATGGTCTACTAATTCTGATGGTCTGGTAGTGGAAAGAGAAACAGGCTGGGATTGCAATAAATTTATAAGGGTCTCTGGGTTTATATACTTGACATTACGAAATGAAATTACATGATGAACCTTTGATTTACTGAGAAGTAAGCTAACATCAAATGTGATCATTTTGTGATCTGAGATGGGTAATTCAGTAGGAATAAGATTTTGAGGTGTGATACCAGAGCAGCAAACTAAGTCTAAAATATGACCCATGTTATGATTCGAAAAGTTGACATATTGAATTAAATTAAAACAAACCAAACAAACCATCATCTTACAAGGTGGATTTGCTATTTCACAAAGATTCAGAAATCCATTTCTATTAAAGTAAAATCCATCTCTTTATCTTTTTGCGTCAGAAGTGAAGTGAGTTGCAAAGATGACATTGCATGAACCCTTTATTTCAAATATAGCTAGTGTGGCGAGCGGCTGGGGGTGGTACTCAATCGGGACGCCCAGAAGGACCAGAGGAGGACTGACGCCTCCTCCCAACTGCGAGCGGGCGACCACCCTGGTGGCTTTGGGGACCACGGGTACGGAGCTTGGAAGCTCAACCCTGTAGGGGCTGTGGTCACCGGCAGGGGGCGCCCGGATGCCTAAGGAGCCCTGGCCCTCGGCACTTCCGCCACACCCAGAAGTGCTGGGGGGAAAGAAGACCAGGGACACCTGTAGTGCTTCCGGGTGCATGGCCAGTACTTCTGCCACACTGGGGAGTGCTGGCGGAAGCTTATCGGGAGGCACCTGGAGCTCGCCTGGGTGTGAATAAAAGGGGCCGCCTCCTTCCATTCGATGGCTGGAGTTGGGTAGAAGAGGACAGAGCTTAGAGGAGAGGATTGGAGGTGGTCAGGAGAATAGAAAAGGCATTGTGATTGGCCAGGGCTTGAGGGGTGTTTGGTGCTGTGGCACTGGGTCTGTGCGTGTTTGTTGTAAATATAATTGTAATTAAACGTGTGTTGGGTGACAAAACGATGTCTGCCTGTCTGTGTCCGGCCTGGTGCCCACACTAGTTACTAATTTTTAGTGAAGGGAATACTCATTTATTAGTTTATGTGAAGCAACAAAAGTACAGACATATTCAGATATGGGACCTGGGTTGCAAAATGATGACAAAAACATTTTTTGGTGCAGTTTAGCAAAGTTGTACAAAACTTTCCAGACAGGGAATTTTAATTTTAAGACATCTGATAAGATAGAAAATAGTTCACTAAATATATTTATAGCATATGAATATTTAACTATGATTAATCACAACTTTTCAGTTTTGATTTAATTATATGTTTACACATTTATCTGTTTGTAATACTCTTTGTTTTTTTAATTCATTCTTAGATTGATGAAATTGAAGCACTTTCTTCTATTTATGGAGAAGAATGGTGTACCATTGATGAGGCTGCCAGAGTTTTTTGCATTAAAGTCTCAGATGGCATAGATAAACCAAAATGGACACTCTGCTTACAGGTAACTTTATCAAAAATTGCTTAAGAAAGTATAATGGCAAATGCTGATCATTTTGTTGAAAGAAACTATACAGTATACACGGTGTCCAGCATAGTTTGAGTTTGATTTAACTGAGTGCATTCTAAGTTTTGAGCTGACAGTCACAGACTGGAATGGTAAAGGGAAGAAAATCATTTAATAAAGTAGGAGTAGACAGCATTGGCCTGCAATGATTCTATTCTAGTAGGTGATTAGTGATTGTCAACTAAAGTACACACTTACTATTAATAGAAAATTATCAAAGGGTATTGTTATAATGATAACAATAGATTTGCTAGTTTGTGTTGTGATGGATGGCTGGCAGCTCATCCTGGTCGACACACCCAGGACACTGGATGGTGACTTCCCTGCAGCATATCAGTGCCCAGGATTCCCGCAGGGCACTATGGGAGATGGAGTTCGGCTGCACAGCCCTGCTCATGGGCACCGCCAGGTGACGCTGCAGGGAGACACAGGGATTTCAGTTTCCCATATAGCCCTGAAGTACTGCCAAGTCATGGGGACAGAGGGACAGAAGTACTTTCAGGCTGAAGAAAATACAATTCTCCATCTGACCCAGAAGTACTGACGAATCACATGGACGGAAGGACAGAAGCACTTCCTGGTCAAGGACTATAAAAAGGACTGGTGGAGACCCAGCTAGCGAGCTGGAGTTGGAAGGGAGTGTAACAAAGCTTGCTTATTGTGTTGACTTATCGTATGTTTGGTGGATGTGGTGCTTAGGAGGCACTATTGCAAAGGAAAATTCTGCTTAGTGCTTTTAAACTTGTGTCCAGAGCATTTGTCTGTTGGGTTTCACGGGGCAACAGCGCCCTCTAACATCCAGAGTGTATTTTCAAGTGTTGGTTAATGAAAGTACCATAGTAGTGCGGTATGACCAAAATTTCTATATCATGGTATTTTTGAAAATTAAACCGGTTTCATGGTATTAGACGGTATTTTTTTCCACATTTTCCACTGCAATTACTTGCAGTAGCTGCCGTGGGCTGGTGCCCTGCCTGGGGTTCATTTCCTACATTGCACCCTGGGTTGGCTGGGTTTGGCTCCAGAAGACCCCCGTGACTCTGTAGTTAGGATATAGCGGGTTGGATAATGGATGGATGGATTACTGCAGTAGACTGGCTAAGAATAACTTATTCCACTGTCATGAGAATTGTACATTGTACAAAAAAACATTTTAATGTGCACACAAGTATTAATACAGGTTTGCATGGCCCCATAAAGTGATAGTTTTCAAGGAGTGGGGCACTAATGAGGCAATAATGAAGGAATCACATTGCATGACAGCTGCAGTCAAAATATAGAACCTTTTTATTGAACAAATTTTGCAAACAACTTAAAACTAAAATTTTGACAACAAATTGTTAAACATCCAAAGAGGAATTTAGGCTTAGTAAAATATCCAGAGGTGCCTGTCAAAAGTTGTATTGAACTGAACATGTCTTAGAAAAGGAATAAAGAGTAAATGTTTTTTGTAAACCAACTACACTTTCTGTTAATGTTAACAATCTCTGTCCACTGACATGTTAAAATGACTTTTTAAACAACTTTACCATCATTTAACTGCATAATATTTAAACTAAAAAATAATAACAATAAAATACAGTAAATAATAGTGCAACTTCCAGTAATAATACTATTACTTCAAAACTTCAAGCCCAGGTACATTACACAGTATTCACCAAAATAAAATAAAATATAACAAGTGCAACTTTGTGATGACATCTTTACCATCTGAACCGTCATTAAGGCAAATTGCATTAATATGGACCTTGCGTCAAGCTACGATATATACATAAATAATAAAACTGCAATTTGCATTTATAATGCTATTTGTGGTATAGTGGATCCACGGCTTCAAGAAAAAAAAAAATCCAGTTCGCCGTGTCCGTCTCCTTGGGCACGACTGCGGAGAGTTGATGAGGTGATTGGGGCGAGTCGCACCTGATCGTTCTCAGCTGCTTCATCGGCTTACTGAGGCATGTGAATAAGGCGCTGCGCCCATGGAAACTTATATTTGTGGGCCAGCAGGATAGGGGGAAGGAAAAAAGAAACGATACAACACAAGGAGGTTAAAGAAGGGAAAAGGCAGTCATGGGAGACAATCCAGACACCGGGAAGGAGAAGGCAGCACGAGCTGGGGCTCCATGAGGGAGCACAGGCTGAGGCGATCTAGGGGCTGGTTCACCCCACTGACTAAGCGTGTAGAGTGGGGCAAGCGAAATGTAAGACCTCCAGATGGATCTGAGGAGTGACTCAGTGAGTGTGAAGGAAGATGGGAGGTGTGCCGACCTCAGACAGTCTGGCTGCCCAGTGTGGAGGCAGCAAAGTCAGTGGTTGGCAGAAAGCAGTTCGTGCTGCAAACGCAAGTGAAGGGTGAGCTGTGGAGACAGAAGGTGGTGTGCTGCGATCAGGCAAGGAGAGAGACTGCATTTTAACCTCTATTTAAACTGCTTTATTTATTATGGATTTTATCCCCACATTTCACTGGTTTTATGGATTTGTTATTTATTTGGGTACTGTATTTTTCTGAACACTGCACAACAGACACTTTTGGTTTTACTTTTGACTGTTTTTAACAAAAGCACTTGAGCACTTTCCACCATCCCCTGGCTTCAATGAGATTTCTCAGCTCATCTTGGTCATGACTATCAACGGTGTTGGTTTAACAGACTCCCATGTGGGAAGAGGGAGTCTGTAGGGGACCGGCATCGTCACACTATTACACAGTAACCAGGTATTGTACATTACACAGTGTTGAAAAAAAATAAAATAAAACAAGTACAACTTGGCATGCAGTATTATCCAGTAGTATATAAACAAGCCAAAGTATCTCCAGACAACAGACACGGCACCTTTTTTTGTCAAAAGTTCTTCTGTGTCATCATGTTCAACTTTATTGTCTGCTACAGCTTCCGTTTCGGAATGTTCTTTGTCCATTTTCACTGCTCAATACCTCCACTAACGCATGTACTGTACTCTGTTGCGTTAAACAGTTTCCTGCTGCGCCACGGTCCGAACATTGTTTAGGCTATTTAAACCAGTGTTACGGTATAAGAAAAATCCATATCATAACAAAAATAAAAAACGTTTTTTGGTATGAACCGGTATACCGCCCAGCACTATACCATAGCATATCAGTCCATCCATTATCCAACCCGCTATATCCTAACTACAGGGTCACGGGGGTCTGCTGGAGCCAATCCCAGCCAACACAGGGCGCAAGGCAGGAAACAAATCCTGGCAGGGCGCCAGCCCGCTGCAGGACGAGCATATCAGTCTTCAGGAAAATTCAAAATAAGTTTTGTCAACGATTTCCTTATTGTTCAAACATTTATATAATATGTTGTCCTGTGAAAAAGTAAGCTAATTCTCATACAATATGTATTAGGGCAGGCATGTCAAACACGCAGCCCGCAACAGAAATTTGTGTGGCCCGCATGGCAGATCCTAGTTAGCACTAAACTTGTACAAAATGATTACTATCGTTTGTGATTGAATCATTCTGCATCTTCGGCATTACTTATTGACTTTTCTTACTCCTGTCTTCTGACAAAAGCACATTTTCCCATAGCATTACGGTACTGGAAACGTCATCTGCTAGTATAGTTGCAGCTGCGAAGTCGCAACTGAAGTGCTAGGCTGCAGTCCGCGGCCCGTTAGTGGGGAGAACTGCCAGCAACGGAGACTCACTTTGTGAAGGGCTACAGCAGAAAGGCTGCCCCCTTCACTGAGGACACTTTTCAGAACGCTAGGTGGGCAGGGCTTTGCAGCGGTGCAGAAAGAGGAGAGACCGCATTGACAGAGTATTATAACAAAGTATTTTTATGTTTCTGACAGTTTCCCCATATGACATGAATCCACAGAAATCTTGTTACTACGAAGTACATTTAGCAGCAGATACTTTCATTACAACGAAGTGACCGTGAAATGCTTGAATGAACCATCCACAGAGCAGTTAGTTCTGTGGTCACAGCTCAGTTGTGAACATTTGCACAACGATCCCCAAACAGAAACACTGTAAAAAATTGTTCTTTCTTCGAACTTTCCTCGTACTGTTTTTTTGCTGTTTTTGTTTTGTGTGGTTTTAAGTGATACATTTTCCTTATTGCTCATCAACATTTGAAAAACATCCATCAGAATTTAACTCATTGTCACCCTTCAATAAAAACGGCATACTTGTTATATGCAAAAAAGAAGAAAAATCTCGGGTTGCAAATGTATGCGAACTGCTGCATTTGAAGACGCCGAAAAAGCCGTTTTTATGTGGTTGCAGTGATGCTTGTTCAAGAAACATTCAAGAATATATGAGGTTTTTAAACTCTCTTGGGACCCGGACAAACAATCTCACATGTGGCAATAGCGCTTTGGGACGCAGTTCTGCGTGTTGTTCCCGTTGGGTGGGGGGGATCCCAGATCCCAAAAGATTTCAGAAACCTCATAATATGAAGAAGAAGAAAACGATAATTTGGCTTCTGACTGATAACGGTGCTGACCACAACATGCTTCCACACTTAGATAATGTTCACGTTGAATTCCTCCCACCCAATTGCACGGCAGTGCTTCAGCCATTGGATTTGGGCATCATTCGCACCCTGAAAATGTATCATCGCAAGGAAATGCTGAGAAAAATTCTCGTCAGCATAACTTGTAGACAGGAGAAGATTAAAACAACGCGAAAGAAGCTATTGAAGCTGCTTCCATTTCCAACATCCCATCTTTTTGATACACGTTTTCTGCAGTGACAGCAACCAAAACAAGACTACGGAGTATACTGAACATAAGCAACACACTTCGCATGTCACTGTCTTCCATCCTCCCCAGATGGGATCGTATGGTTGCAGGAGAACAAGCTCAGGGCTCTCACTGATTCTGCATTATGGTAAGCTGTATAATTTCTATTACTAAATTATAACTTAATAATAATAGAAATGTAATGTAAATTGTGTATAAAACTGCCCTACGAACCCCCATAATCACCCCATAAACTCCAACCTCCAACAACCCACCGGTCCCTGGAAAAATTTGCTTCTAGTAAAGCGGTCCTTGGTGTCAAACAGGTTGCAGACCACTGGGCTACACTACTGGCTGGACTGCTGAGACTGGCCACTCGGCAGAACTGACCATCACGAGTAGTAATAGCTCGCATATTTTCATGTTTTTCTGATCTAGCTTTATGTAATTTTGTGCTAGTATTGTAATGAACAGTTAGTGCAGACTACAGCTGAAGATCTGAAGTGGACGCGAGAGGTTGGTGAGTTGTTTATTAACAGATTTTTGTGATTTTGAGTTTGTATAATTAGTGCAGGTCAGGGGACTTTTTGTATATCGGCTTATTTTACAATATAAACTTTGAAGTAAACTTAGTAAAGTAAAATTTCATTTTTGGAGGATTTGTTTTCCAACTTGTATTACTGAGCAATGAATTCAGTGAGCGTTTTCCCGATTTCAGTTCACACGAACAGGACTTTGTGCTGTTTACGTCACCATACTCTTACAACGTTGAGAATGCGCCGGAGAATATCCAAATAGAATTAACTGAACTGCAGTCAGATTCTATTCTGATGGCAAAATACAACAAAGTTGGTGTGCCAGGCTTGTATGCTTACCTGCCACACTCGTATGTGCAGATCCATGAGTTGGCATCGAGAGTATTGTCTATGTTCAGAAACACTTACCTTTGTGAGGAATTGTTTTCATTAATGAAAGCTACCAAAACCCCACATTGCTCAAGACTTACTGTCGAGCACCTTTCATCCCTCATAAAAGTTGCAGGTGCACAAGATTTCAAGCCTGATATCGACAAACTGGTTACTAACAAGAGATGCCAAGTGTTGGGACAAAAGAAATAAATCTCACACTGTAAGACTCCTATATAAGCAATGAATATAATATAATGAATATAATATAATAATATAAGGACCTAGCTAAGAGGCTAAGACTCTAATTGTACGCTGTTGTCCAGAGATTGTATGGAAATAAATTGTTTTTCTTTAAACTTTAAGTGTTACATTTTTTAAAGTTTTCAGTATTGGAAAGAAAGCCACAGTAACTTTATATAATAGTATAATAGTATTTGTTACAGTGCGGCCTGCTGATGCACATATGGCAGTCGAAGCGGCCCACCAATGGTAGTGAGTTTGACATGCCTGTATTAGGGTAAAGCTAGCAAACATCTAGACTTCAAAAAGCCCTTAAAGTAGATGAATATAACCTTAAATGACACACAAAACATAGCAGATTGCATATAGTTATTATTTATTCATCAAAAACCTAGCCTACTGTATATACAGAGGCCATTTGTGTAAAATACAATAAATAAGTATATCCCATAACTTATTAAGTTGCAAGGCCACCTTTAGCAGCAATGAGCTCATCTATTTTTTTCATCTTATGAAAAGGATGTTGACTCACTCCTTTTCTTCTCTCTTTCATATTAAAAGGAGATGCAGGATAAATTGATTTGACACTGTAAATCCTCTAGTGTGAGAGTGGCCTGTGTTTCACTGGCATTCATTCAAGTGTTGATTCCTATCTTATGCCAGGTGCTTTCAGGATAGACTCCTGTACCTACAGTCTTATATTAGAATATAAACTTTTATACTAATCTGTCTAGGTATAGGGGTGTTACCCTGCATTTTCAAGCCTACCTGGAGATTTCTGTAATAGCTGTCAGCCTGAGCTCTGCATGGCCTTAGGGGATTACTCTGTCCAAAAATAGTATTGTTTAATATATAATTTATTGCTTGTTAGTTTGTAGTGATGAAGAAAAAATGTAATCCTACATTTCATGCACAATTAAGATAACAAAGTTTTTGATATAACAAGAGTCTATGATGACCAGTGCTGGAGAACAGTAAACAGTATCAAAAACATGATGAAAAAAATCTTATGTTATTTGCGTCATATAATCTACATGCCATTTCCTCCAGTTGTATGCCCACAATGTCACAAACACGTGTGTATTTACTGAAATATTGTTAAATAAACCATGGTAATTTGAATTGATGATCTGTTTTACAGAGGTCGTTTTAATAAAAATGTGTTTGGAACGCATTATATAACTGCCTGACATATGGGTTATGAGACACCAGAAATCATTAGAATTTTTCATGCCCATTTTTGATACTGTTCACTGTTATTCAGTGTTGGTCACCATTGATGTCTGTTATATCAAACACATGGGGTGGATCATTCCTTTAACATGTAAGTTCTCAAAGGCATCATTTGAACTACATTCCTCCTTAAATGACCAGTGTAGTCTTAACTATATTAAGCTAGAAATATATACTTCTGCCTGTTGACATGGAATGTCTTTACCATTATTACTCTGTGACCTAACTCTTTCTCCGTGGTACATTTAGACAGTTTACTTTTACATCCTTCTCAAGGTGAATGGCTATATGACTACTTAGTTGCTTCCAATCTATGTCCTCTAACTGCCAGTGTGGATTTCTGTGAATTGATGATAGTCCTGGTTGGGATCATTGTAGCATTGGTTTTGACATTCCCTATTGAATAATGCAGCTATTTACAACAGAAAGAGCACAGCCAATGAAAATTAAATATATATAGCAGATATATACCTACACCTTTTTGAAGCATTTGAGGAATTTAAGAAATAAGTGTTCAAGTCATGAAATGTTTTTGTTTCAAGTATGTATAGCTCCAGTGTTGGCTGATAAAAAGGGATGGTTATCATCAGAGAGTAAGAAGCGTATTTAACAAGCAGCATAAAAAAGAGAGAGGGAGTGAATATCCCAGTATTGCCATTGTTTCAGTTTTTAGTACCATTTTATTTTCAATTGCTTAGATACCACTACTGCTGAATTAAGGACAACACAGGGAAACATAAGAGTTTCTTCGTATCTGTTGTAGTGACAAGACAGAGATGATTAACTTGTATTTAGAGATAGTTGGGTTCAACAAGCTAGGAAAGCATTAAAAGAGTTGCAGAAAAACAAAAAGCAAACAAACGATCCATTATTACTGAAAAACAAAATGTTGTATTTGCATCTTGTCTTTTCAACAAAACTACAGATTAGAGAAATGTTAGTGAAAAGAAGTCTGCAAAATTTTCTTCCCACCTCAAAGATAAACTTAACCTTATAGCTATATCAGTTATTTTTTCACTGCATTAGGGAAAAAGCCACACTTCAAGAAGTTAACCTCTAGTCATAATGCTTGAATGTTAAGCTTGAATGGTGTGAACAAGAGGGTTTTCGTGTTCTCTGTCAGCATCTGGAAAGCCATTCTCCAAAAATACCTCATTTACCAGTGATGAAAAAGAGAAAAATAGAGGACGAAAGAGAAGCTCAAAATTAAAAAAAAATACAATTCCTTTATTTAGATGTCTGCTCCTTAATGCAATGCAAAATTAGATGTCTTTCATAATAATGTTAGTTGTAGTAACATATGTAGCCAGGTGCAGGAAAGAAATAATCGGGCAACAGAAAAAAGTTGGAACACCAATTGGGTTGTCCCGTTTAATTAAGGGAGTCCAACAGAAATTGTGGCTTGAAATGAAACCAAAGAAATGTCCACTCCAGCTCAAAACAACAAAATAAGCACATTTTATCAAAGGGTTGTTTGTTCAGGAGTTCCATCAGGCGGTTTGCTCTTGGAGAAAAAATGAACTCTTCTGGGCAGTTGGGCTTCTTATAGCGATGTATCCCTGAAGGGGTGGTGCTAAGTGCCCTCATTAGGCTTTTTCTTGGAGCTGTGGGGAGAGAAGAAGAGAACGTTAGCAGGCATGTCCCTGTCTGCCCCAGCGGGTTATCACATACCCCGATCAAGCCCATGTGGGGGTCTTCTGATGTACATGCATGACACATAGACAGATGATAGTGATGGAAATGAGTCCCTTCAGGAAAGACAGATAAGGTACATACAGAGGAGGCATAGACCTATGCATTAAAAAATAATGTTCTTGATCATAAAATAAACACTGAAGAACAGAACTTCCCTTAATCACTTCGGTTGAACTTAGATATGAAGACACTTGATGCTTTACTCATATAATCCTCTAGAGTTTAATAATGCAAATAATAACATTTTACTCTAATAAAGCATATAGACAGCAAAGAAAATATGGCAATCATGGGTGATTTTGCTTATCTGAAAATTATCTGGGAAGCCCCCTCTTTGATATAAGAGAGAACTGAAATAATGTTTCATCTTGAGCCCAACATCATGTCTGCTTAAATCTCTTTTTCTCAAGCAATAAAAACAGAGCAAGAGAAAAAGAAGTGATTCATCTTTTGATTAAAAAAAGTATAATTAAGTTTGAAATATCATTGAAAATTGAATAAAAGCAAGCTGAAACAATGACAGTTTGAAAGAAGGAGACTTTATAAAAATGAACCCAGAAAATGTAAAATTGGTAAAGTTAACATTTGCTACTATAAAATAATAGATATTCTGATACAGGTTTCAGAAACAAGTGAAATATGAATAATGTTTTAGATTAGATAGATTAAAAAAAGAAGCCAGTATAACACCAGAAAAATAACTGCAATGAAAGCCAAGACAAACCATGAAAAATTTTAAAATAGAAGAATCAGTTTTGCTTCCTGTACTGGATACTAATACATCCCAAGAGCCTTATGAGATTTTGCTAGTAGTCTTGAAAGAAAGCAAAGACATTATTTATAAATCTTCAGTAAATATTATACAATTACTTTATATAGAAGTTTTGAACAGCAAAAGCTATTTGGGGCTCATATCTAGGTCTTCTAAATTTTCAGAGGTATAGGAATAAAATTGATTTCATGCATTTTTACATTAAAATAATAAGACACTTACATGAGTACACAGGCTCAGGAAGTGAAGCAGTTTCAGAAAGAAAACCAAGAAGTGGTTCTCAAGAAAAACAGTTAAGTGCTTGAATCATGTAGTTGAAACTGAAATTGTTACAGGCTTTTAGAAGTTTTTTTGGATAAGATATAGCTACTACTTAACAAAATTAACCGACTGAAGAGTCTACTGTCATGTTAAATAAATTAGATAGATACTTTATTAATCCCAAGGGGAAATTCACAAATAAAGTAGTAAAAAGTGTCCAGGGAACGAGTCCACATAAAAGAAAGTGATAGGAGTGATCGGTAAAATAGAGAAAAAGGTAAAAAAAATAGTGAGCTGCTGGAAAGGCTGCCACTCGTTGCGGTGCCCGAGTCATAATCTAAGGACAATATATATTCTTATAAAAATGTTATATATTGCTTGTAAATGATACATTTAATACCCAGTAATCATTTAGTAATGCATAGATAGGTAGATAGCTAGCTAGCTTGATTGATAGATAGACATATGTAACTAGCAGGAACTCAACTAATGTAAATAAAGTCTATTTCCAGCGCCGCATCCGAGTGGCAGCCTTTCCAGCAGCTCCGTATATGACTTTATCTTTTTACCTTTTTATCTCTATTTTCTCTATTTCACTGATCACTTCTACCACTTTCTTTTATGTGGAATTGCTCCCTGGACACTTTTACTACTATTTGACATGGATTTTACACTCGAGAATCGCCTATTCAAGTAGTCAGCTTAAAGCACTGAGAAGAAATGCTTATGCCGGTGTGGTTCCTTATTTACCTGACGAGGTAAGAAGACGATATCGGGCAGCCGAGCGCAAAGATAAAAGATAAGATTAAATTGAGACAACTTGAGAGAAAATGGCGTTATAAACCGTTGGTGCCTTCTGTGATCCTGGGAAATGTGAACTCACTACCAAATAAGATCGACGAACTGGCTGTGCTGGTGAAAAATGTCAGAACCTACAGAGAATGCAGCTTGCTGTGTTTTAGTGAAACGTGGCTAACGGCTTCCATCCCAGATGCTAACGTGGAGCTACCCGGGTTTAGCACAGTTAGAGCGGACAGAGACGCAAGTACCTGCGGAAAGAAGAAAGGAGGAGGACTTGCTCTCTATGTCAATACAAAGTGGTGCAACTCAGGACATGTAAACGTTAAAATCTCCACTTGCTGCAGGGACATCGAACTGTTGGCCGTAAGTCTGCGCCCTATTACTTGCCCAGAGAGTTTGGACACGTGATTGTTGTTATTATTTACATCCCCCCTCAAGCGCGGAGATGGCGAGTGACATCATCCATTCCGCAGTTGCTAAGTTACAAACGCAGCACCCTGAGGCACTTGTGCTAATCGCTGGAGACTTTAACCATGTAACGCTGGACAAAACATTACCTGCCTTCTCCCAGTATGTGGATTGTAACACTCGGGGAAACAGGACTATTGACCTACTGTATGCAAACGTTAAAGACGCATACAGCGCCACCCCGCTGCCTGCGCTTGGGAAAGCAGATCATAACCTGGTTCTGCTTCAGCCTCAATACAAACCAAGAGTGAGGGCGCTACCTACAACTACACGCTCATTCAGGAAGTGGTCCCCTGAGGCAGAGCAGGCTCTGAGAGACTGCTTTGGAACTACAGACTGGGATATATTGCTTGGGTCACATAGTGAGAACATTGAAGAGGCTGTTGAATGCACAACTGATTACATCAACTTCTGTATGGACATTGTAGTTCCAGTAAGAACAGTATGCTGCTATGCTAACAACAAGCCATGGGTTACAAGTGACATCAAGGGCCTTTTGAACCAGAAGAAAAGGGCTTTTAAAGGTGGTGATCAGCATGAGCTCAAGCGTGCAGAAGGAACTCGAGTCCAGCTCAGGGCGCGAAAGAGCAGTACAGGAGAAAGCTGGAGCAGAAGTTGCAGAACAACAGCATGAAGGAAGTGTGGGATGGGATGAAGATTATCACTGGCTGCAGCTCAAGCGGGTGCCGCCATCGAGACAGACGTGGAGAGAGCAAACCAAATGAACAACTTCTTTAATAGGTTTGATCACAGTAACCCACTCTCACCTCGAGTACTGCATCCTCCAACCATCCTTCTGCTGATACCAGCATAGGTGAGACATCCCCACCCACAATTACAGCAGCCCAGGTGAGCAGAGAGCTGAAAAGACTTTGTGCCAGCAAAGCAGCGGGTCCAGATGGTGTATCGCCACGACTGCTGAAGGCCTGTGCTTTGGAACTGGGGAGTCCTCTACAGCGCATCTTCAACCTGAGCCTGGAACAGGGAGAGTCCCAAGGCTTTGGAAAACATCTTGTATCACCCTGTCCCAAAGGTATCACGTCCTAGTGAGCTGAATGACTTCCGGCCTGTTGCTCTGACGTCACATCTGATGAAGACCATGGAGCGGCTGCTGCTTCACCACCTGAGGCCACAGGTCCGCCACGCCCTCGACCCTCTGCAGTTCACATACCAGGAGAAGGTGGGAGCGGAGGATGCCATCATCTATATGCTACACCGATCCCTCTCCCACCTGGACAGAGGCAGTGGTGCTGTAAGAATTATTGTTCTGGACTTCTCTAGCGCCTTCAACACCATCCAACCTCTGCTACTTAGAGACAAGCTGACTGAGATGGGAGTAGACTCACACCTGGTGGCATGGATTGTGGACTATCTTACAGACAGACCTCAATATGTGCGTCTTGGGAACTGCAGGTCTGACATTGTGTTCAGCAATACAGGGGCGCCGCAGGGGACTGTACTTTCTCCGGTCCTGTTCAATCTATATACATCAGACTTCCAATATGACTCGGAGTCCTGCCACGTGCAAAAGTTCGCTGATGACACTGCTATTGTGGGCTGCATCAGGTGTGGGCAGGAGGAGGAGTACAGAAAGTTAATCAAAGACTTTGTTAAATGGTGCGACTCAAACCACTTACACCTTAACACCAGCAAGACCAAGGAGCTGGTGGTGGATTTTAGGAGGCCCAGGCCCCTCATGGACCCTGTGATCATCAGAGGTGACTGTGTGCAGAGGGTGCAGACCTATAAATATCTGGGAGTGCAGCTGGATGACAAGTTGGACTGGACTGCCAATACTGATGCTCTATGTAAGAAAGGTCAGAGCAGACTATACTTTCTTAGAAGGTTGGCATCCTTCAACATCTGCAGTAAGATGCTGCAGATGTTCTACCAGACAGTTGTGGTGAGTGCCCTTTTCTACGCAGTTGTGTGCTGGGGTGGCACCATAAAGATGATTTTTTTTTATTTTACTGTCTCTCTATTATAAAAAAAAAAATCCTTTGGAATGAATGACTAATAGACGATACTGATCTTCACATTAAGATCACGAAAGACAAATAGAAGAACCGCAAGATGAAAGAGAATGGGCAAAAAAACCCAAAAAAACAGTAGTGTAAAGGGAGGCAGCACACACAGATACAGGTGTCTCAGTGCACATCATTCAATGCACAAAACGTAGATTTACACAATAATGGAACATACACTATGAGAATCTGTGGACCCGCAACAGTTAAAGCAACGACAAGTTTAATTTCAAAGAAAACACAATTCGGTAAGGTGTATATTTATAATGACGGAGAAGCGAGCACAACGCAAGCAGCAGAGACACAAAGTAGGAAAAAGGACAGTGGCTGTAAAGATCGAAGGGCAGCGCTACAGCAGCCGCCCCACCCACCGCGAGCAGTGTTATATGTCCTGCAAGAAAGAATTTAACCACGCTGGGGGTCGTATTGTTTTTACAACGTCATGCGAGACCAGGCAGTGAGCCATCATTTAAAACAACTCGACAGACATCGAACCTAGCAGTTGTTGGATTGCATCTGTCAGACAAGCATCATGTTCTCCCAGCTCTTAAAACAATGACAAGAGACGAGCAAAACGTGCAGCTCGCCAGCAGTTGATGCGATGGCATATCCTTAGCATGCGTTCAGCTGCCCCTCCCCTTCACAACACGAGCAGCATTATACGTCTGGCGAGGAAGAGATGTAACCACACACGGGGCCAAAAATAAAGGACAAGTATTGTTTTTACAAAAGTTTTTAAAGTAAAAGTGAAAATAATGCATATGTAACAATTCCCAAGAAAATAACAATCTCTTTAAATTGTATATTGCCTGCCTAAGGTAAAGTCATCCTTGATGGATCGCAGGAATCGCGGGAAACAGGGGGCCTTTCATCGGATTAGCGCAATTTCAGGTGTGGAATGGCCAAATGGGAGAGGCAGCTTGATGAATGAGGTCTCCAGGACTCTAAACAAATCCAAATCATATTATTTAATATCATCTAATGTGAAATTCTACTCCGTACTTCTAGAATTTTTATTTTTATACTGTATTGAGGATTTATTCTGTTCTATGTATTGCACTGTATTTTTTTGACACCCACTGCACACCCAACCTACCTGGAAAGGGGTCTCTTTTTGAACAGCCTTTCCCAAGGTTTCTTCGATTTTTTTTTCCCTACAAGGGTTTTATTTTGGGAGTTTTTTCTGGTCTTCTTAGAGAGTCAAGGCTTGGGTGGGCTGTCAAGAGGCAGGGCCTGTTAGATAGATAGATAGATAGCTTATGTGGTGATTGTGAAAGTATTTGTGATTTCAGCTTCTTGTGTCATTTATAGTGTGTAGGCAAGCTATATGATGAGATTTTAGGCTAGTGCTGCAGTACACATCTTGTTTAGTTTACATAATATAGTTTCTGTACACATTTGACATTTTCTTCATGGAGAGCTGTATATTTACTGCTAGTCAGCATGTAATGCAATGTCGTGTTTTGCTAAGCTGTCAGTTGCATACAAGGCCATTTTCACTAAAAGAAGAGACTTGACAAAGTTGCAGAATGCTGTCTGTCCCTCCTCCCCCTACATTCCTGAAGGACACCAAATGTAGTGGCAGAACAACTTTGCAACACTGATATTAGGTGTTCTAGATGTCATACTGGTTTGATTTTCTTGTAGTGAATCACAGGTTAAAGGGGTGGACTCTTTTGTCTGCAAGAGTTAACAGCCAATGTGCATGCACTTGAAGACTCATACAATACATACAATGCCTGCAAACAGTGAAGAACAATGGCTGCTCGATAAAAGAAAGAAAGCAAATATTTTAAACTGGAAGAAACTAAATGGGTGCCACATCTTATGAAGGAGAGGCTTGATAAACATTGGAGTCAGAACCAATACTGATTTGTGTATATTTTTGTACATTATGTATCTTATTATGGTGTGGTCCACATTGATTGGCGGCTAAAATGAGATGATCTTGAGCTACTTTTGTGAAGCAGTATGTTATTTGGTATTGTGATGAGAAGTTATGGGGCAATTAGGTAATCATGCATCTCTTCATTTTCTTTTGAGCTAGAAAACACTCCCATTCTCTTTAGAAACAAGAAACTCACTCATACATTTCTCTGCAGATTAAAAACAATTCTTTTGGGCCTGAAAGCTACTTTTATTAAGGCTCTTAGAGTTGAACACTCTGAAATGTCTTTGATTACTGTGTAGGGAATCACTAGCTGTAAGATCCATACTTCTAAACTTCAGCTCTGTGCCAGTGACTGAATTGAATCTGAGAAAAGAAGCATTACTTTACGAAGAGAGTCTTGAAACCTAAACTATTATGTCAGAAGTAATTATATTTTTCAGTATAGTGTTGCAAAAGTTACAGAAAAGAGCCTAACACTTAATGTATTATGCAGAAAACACCATGGACAAAGGTCTTCAGGGCAAACACAAACAGTGCATTGCATCACAACTAAAGTGCTTCACTTGAACCTGGAGTAACACATTGCATCATACAGTTGTGCTGGAAAGTTTGTGAACCCTTTAGAATGACAGTGGCAGGTGGGGAGTTTGACTGGGGCGGTACACCTGTCACACTGTAACGCAGGTGTCCCAAGGCGAGCTCAGGGAGGCCAGAAACCTCCCGTGGAGCAGAAGGGTACTGAAAGCAAAAGTTCACATACTTTTGCCACTCACAAATATGTAATATTCGATCATTTTCCTCAATAAATAATTGGCCAAGTACAATATTTTTGTGTCATTTGTTTAACTGGTTTCTCTCTATCTACTTTTAGGACTTGAGTGAAAATCTGATGATGTTTAAGGTCATATTTATGCAGAAATATAGAAAATTCTAAAGAGTTAACAAACTTTCAAGCACAACTGTATATCTCCTTTAAATGCTTGGTGCCATTGTACTGAGATATGTTAGAAGTCTAAGTAGCTAGCTAAGTAGCTAGTGAATAGTTACAGCAGCTGGAGATCTGCTTTCTCATGTTTATTTCTTTGTTCTAAGCTCATGACTTACTGTGTCAGGTAAACTACTTGCTTTTAGAAGCTTTTCACTAATTTCAGACAAAGAGGCTTAAGTCACTGTTGTGGTATCCCGGCTGGGACGCCCAGGAGGACCGGAGAAGGGCTTGTGCCTCCTCCAGACTGCGAGGGGGCGTCCGCCCTGGTTATGTTGGGGGCCACGGGTAAGGGGCTTAGAAGCCCAGCCCTGTAGGGACCCGTGGCCACCGCCAGGTGGCACCCCGGTGCCTGAATATCCCTGGAGCCCAGCACTTCCGCCACACCAGGAAGTGCTGGGGGGAAGACGACAGGGGACACCCGGACAGCTTCCGGGTGCGCAGCCGGGACTTCTGGCACTTCCGCCACACTGGGGCATGGCTACGGAGGAATGCCGGGAAGCAGCTGGAGCCCATGCGGGTTCCTATTTAAGGGGCCGCCTCCCTTCAGTCGATGGCGAAGTCGGGTGGAAGAGAGACGGAGCTGGAGAAAGGACTGGAGGCGGCCAGGAGAAAGGCATTGAAACGGAGAGGCCTGGACATTCGGCAAACGGTGCTGGAGGCACTTGGGTTTGAGGTACACGTGATTGTAAATATAGTTGTAAATAAACAGTGTGTGGTGGATCCAACGATGTCCGTCTGTCTGTGTCCGGGTTCAAGTTCACACTGTCTAACTGTTAGATTTCAATCAACCATATCTATGCATTAAAGGAAAAATTAATGTGACATTACGCTAAATTTCCAAAGAGAAATACTAAATGAAAAAGCTAGTAGAATAATGAAACTGCAGAAACCTTCTAAAGGAAATAAAAACACCTACTTCAGTCTTATATTTGTCTGTCTTGTGTGTGTTATGATAGTTAAAAATCAAAGCCAATCATTAATTAACTAATTTATTTATAATCAAGTAGTTGATCTGTTCCAGTTCCTAACACCTACTGTATCTTTTGAAAGTAGGAGTGACTGCAGAGCAACATGTATCAGAAGGGGACATGCAAATGCCACACAGATATTGGCTAGATTAAAACCAAGGACACTAGAGCTGTGTGACAACAAGGATAACATCTGACACACTGTGTCACCTCCTTCATTTTTAGATTTTTTTAACACAAAAATACATTTTTCTAGTCAAAATTAGTCATATCCTATGCTGTGCTGATATTTCTTAATAAATGATTTGGGTTTTTTTGTTCAAATTTTGTTAATATATTAAATGTATTTTATTTTAAATGGACTGTTAACAAAAAGGTGATGTTCTGCCCATAGACAAACTGAGGTCCCACTGAAATTTCTTAAAATCAGTATGTGTTTTGGGTATTTTTTTACCTTAAAATATCTTACTTTAAAATTTATTTGTTCTTATTTACATTATGTTTTGAAAGCTTTTTTGAACTTTCTTATTTCTTATTACTCCCAAATAGGTAATTCTTCCTCCGGATTACCCTGGTGTATCTCCTCCCATCTATCAACTGAAGTAAGTCTAATTTTTACAAATGTGGTGCATATTGATTTTTTTCTTCTTTAGTTTCCCCTTTGGCTTCGTTAAAATATTGAATTAAAACATTCTTCAACCCACTGATTCAATTCAGATGTTTTGGGGGCTAGAGATTATAGCACCAGGACTGGGTGCGGGGCAAGTAACAACCCTGGACAAGGTGCCAGTCTATCACAGGCCTTACTCACACCAATTTGGAATCCCCATTTAAATTGCCTGTTTTAGGGATATAAGTGGAAAAAATGACTACCCGGAGGAAAATCCAGGAGACTTTGCAAATTCTACTCAAAAAACATCCAGGTTTGATATTTAAACCCAAGAATTAAATTATCAACTCACAAGCTTATAAATTGAAAATCATCTGGAAACTTTATGAGGTAAAGAATGTGCATGAGAGAAAAGATTAAGAATATATACTGTATATTTAGAGGTCTTTGTTGGGTGTTGCAATTTAGTTTCTATTATTTAGTCCTCATGAATGTGTTAAGTTTATTTTAACAAAGCTCCCATAAGAGTTACCTAAATGAATGGTGTGCTTTATATGTGGCCTGTTTGGGAAGGATGACAAAATATTTCTTCACTTTCTCTGTTTTGTGTCCTACATACTGTAGGCGTTTTTAACACTTTACAGCGAACAAGAGGAGGAGGAGTTGGCTGGCCTGTGTTGTAGTAGAGAATTGCTGGAATTGGCCCAGGTGTCCTTTAGAGAGAAAAGGTGCACACTGTCCAGGTGCATCAGCTTCAGAATTGGAAGTGTCAAACCTTTTTGAGATCCTTGAGAAGCTGGACATTGTCTGTGACAACTCTGAGGTGGTAGCCAGGCACGAGGACCTTCAACAGGCCTTCTCAAAACCAGTCCCCAGAAAGAGAGAGGTTGTGGTAGTTGTGGACTCAGTCATTAGGGGGGTTGAAGCACAGGTTTGTTCCAGAGTCAGCGAGTCTTGCACAGTGTATTGTCTTCCATGTGTACAGGTGGGAGACATCCCTGGAAGTGTGGAAAAGATTTTACTCAGAGCGGTTTTCACTGTCCCGGTAGGAAGAAATGTCAGTTCTGCAATATAAATTTAAATAAGTGCCAAGTAGAGAGGCAGAACCGAAACAAAGTCTTCTACTAAGTTCTACGTATGCCACGTGACAATCTAGGTAAGACTGAGAAAATTAGAAGGTTTAATGCATGGCTCAAAATGTGGTGTAGATTAGAAGGGTATATGTTTATGGAGTATTAGGACTCCTGTTGGAACAAATGGGACCTGTTCTGTAGTGAGTATTGTTTAAACTCGGAAAGGGGCAGGGATGGGGGTGTTATTAGCAGGGAGATTAGAACAGGCCAGGTTTAGAATGGTACATGAAAGGATGAAAAATAGTGTAAAATAAATATGTACGTAGTAATGTAAAGTGCAAATTTAAAATAAGTAACACATTAAAAATAGATTGCCTTAATGCTAGAAGTATCACAAATAAAACAAGTGATTTGGAGTTGTATGTAACAAAGCATAATTATGATATTATAGCAGTAAAAGAAACCTGTCTAAATAGCAAACATGAGGATGAGTATAATATAGATAGGTAAACATTTTTAGGATGAACAGATAGAACACAAAAGGAGGTGGGTTGTTATTTATGTAAAACAAAGTTTAAATGCATTGATGATGAGCCACATCTTAATGAGAATGTCTGGATTCGTTTGGAAAGGATTAGGGAAAGAGACCTTATTTTAGGGTTTTGTTATTGACTCCCCAATGCAGACAGTAATTTTGATGCACTTTTTTTTCAATGCAATCTTTTTAATAATATTAGAAAGACAAGTTTACAGGTGAATATTAAAGTAATGGGGGACTTTAACTAATTAATTATTAAGCTGGCTAAGTTTGCAACTGACGATTTTTACTTATAATCAGTGACTGTTTTGTAGCACAATATGTTAAAGCACCTGTCTAGATTCAGTATTTTGTAATAATCAGGATAGAATTATAATTGTAGAGGTGATTGAACCACTAGGGTCAAGTAACCACAATATAATACAATTATCAGTGTTTTCGCAGAGCATGGATGCAATGACTAAAACTGTTAAGTTTAACTTTGGTAGGGCAGATTTTGAACAGATGCAACAATGTCTAAAAGGAAGGATGTGGGATAATCTTTTAAGTGTGGCGACATTTGAGGAGCTGTGGAATGGATTTAAAAACATATTATATATAATGTAGGACAGGTACATCCTGAATTTTTTAATTAGTAGTAAATTAACAAAACTCTTCAGCAGGTAAGCAAAAAGAAAAAGAAAGAGTTGCAAAGAAAAAAACAGCTGTATAAGGCATATAAAGCTCATAACTCCAATGCAAATTGTAGGGTGCGTTTAGCATTAGGGCAACCATGAAGAAGGATATTAGGGAAGCTGAAAGACAGTCAGAGAGGAATATAGCATTTAAGGTGAAACATGACCCAGGGGGATTCTTTAAATATTTTATTACTAAAAGAACAGTCAAGGTGGAGGTGAAGTGCATCAGAAATAGAAAAGGGGAATTAAAATATACAGGCAGTGAAATAGCGGATGCTCTAAACTTGCATTTTTCTGAAGCTTTCACAATGAAAGGATATGGTTAACCTCCCAGCGTTAACAGGAAATGCTAAGGTGGTACTGAATGATTTAGAAATTGCAGAGGGAGAATGACTGCTGAGATTAAATAGATTGAAGTCAAACAAATCACCAGGACCAGATAATATTTATCCTTGAGTTCTTGAGGAAGTAAATGAGTACTTATATAAATCCTTGATGCATATTTTTATGAAGACACTGCACACTCAAGAAATTCTGAAGGACTGAAAAATGACAGATATTATCCCATTATATAAAAAGGATGATCAGGCACATCCAAGTAGCTCTATTAATGAAAAGAATTATTAAGGAGAAGATTGAGCAATGCATTGTAAGAACAGGAGTTTCTCTGAACAGTCAGCATGGGTTCAGACAAGGGAGTTTGTTTTTTTACCAACAATTTACTAACATAATTCAATGACAATTGCTGACATTAACAGTGAGATTACTGCACTGCCACCACTGCAAATAGATGTCTACTCTGTAACCTATCTTATCATTCTTGGAGATCAGACCTATGATGGGGCTGTCAACAGAAAACTTAATAATGGAGTTTGAGCTATGTCTGGCCATACTGTCAGAGATAAACAAGGAGTACAGAATTGGGTTCAGCACTCTTCCCTGTGGAGTCCCTTGATTGACAGTTATCACGGAAGATGTGATGCTATCAATCCATACATATTGAATTATGTTGTTTAGGACGTACACAATCCAATTACAGGAAGAAAGGCTAAGTCCTAATTTTAGAGTGTTAAATGCTGATCTGTAGTTTATAAACAGAACTATGGCATAATAATTTTTATTATCCCTTTGTGCCAAGACGGTATGAAGTTCAAGTGATATGGCATCCTCTGTGGACTAATTATAATTATTTGTAAACTGAAAGTCATTTTGTGTTCCAGAACCAGTCTCTCAAATCACTTCTTCACACTTGGATTGAGTGCTACAGGTCTGTAGTCATTCAGACAGTCTACTTTTCTTTTCTTAGCTATAGCAATGATTGTTGTCCTTTTGAATAAGGGAAAAGTGTGAGTTGTCCAGATATGTCCAAATGGCCTGAAATCAAGAAATTAATTGACATCAAATTATTTTCTTGAAAGGAATTAGCAATCAAAATTAGTTGTACTTGTCTGTTTAAATTGTAGTATTTGTCTTCATTTTTGTGGTTAATTTTAAAAAAGAGAGCAATTTGTTAGAAGTAATAGTTTTGTGATGTGTGAAGAATTCAATGGCAGTTTTACATATATGTCCAACCATTTCCATTGTGATGTATGGCTGTGGCCCCTGCCCAGCCAGGAGGCCGATATACTGGAAGGAATGGGAGAGCAGATGTCCACAGGACACTGCCTCCCCCAAAGTGCTAGAGGGCAGCACCCCTGGGTTGCTGTGGCTCCACAGATTCCTGCAGGGCTTCTTGGGAGTTGGAGCTTGGGACAGCCTTGTTGGGTTCCATTGGGGCTGCCAAGGAGAGCTGCAGAGCCCTACATTGGGCTTCCACCGCATCTGGGAGTGATTCCAGATCTGCCTAATGAGCCACCTGGAACACTCCCAGGAGCACCATAAAAGGAGCCACCTTACTTCACTTGGGGAGTCAGATTCAGGCGGAAGAGGGACGAAGCTTGCCAGAGGAGGAGTGGAGGCAGAACAAGGAAGAGAAAGAAAGAAAGAAGGTGTATATGTTGTTTTATTAGTGCTTCTACAGCGCTAGGCAGTGGGGAACAAAAGTAAAAGCTGTTCCCCACAGTAATAAAGCTGTGTTGTTTTGCAAGACTTGTGTCTGTGTCTGTCTGTGTTGGCGTTTGGGCGCTGTAGCGCCCTTTGGTGGCCACACCCTGTTAATTGGCAGAATAGTGAGTAGCAGTATATGATACATTTTTATAAAAACAAATAAACCCCATATGGGTTTGCAGTGGAGGTGTATTGTAATTGAAATGTTTTTTTATAGATAGAATATATCACACTAAAGATTATAATTACACATTATTTAATTAAGGGGTGTTTCATATTATTTATTTGGTCATTGTATCATTATGGCAGCTGCTAGGATCATGTTTGAAATGTCAGAAGTTATTGGTGACAGTATTGTGAATTTACTAATTTTTTTCAGTTGCTCCAAAAACAAGACAATTGTAGAGAGAGTTATCATAGAATAATGGGGCACTGAATATTGCCATTGAAGGTTTTTTAAATTTAGATCTACCCTTGTGCATGTAGATAAAGTCAAGAATCAAGAAATGCAGCCTTGATTTCTACTAATATTCAGCAATTTACCCTGCCAATAGTTACTCTTATCATAGTTTTTAATTTATATTCTGTTTGGGTATTAATTTAGACTTGGGTTTTACATTAGTTATCCTTATTTATAAATGCAGAATCTTCTTTAATAGATGTATTTATACTGTATGTAGTTGATGACAGATGGTTCATTTATTTGTGTTTAGTGTTTGTTTTTTGAATCCTTCGGATAAAAAGCACAGCTACTACATAATGAATAGCTAGAGTTTCAAATATATAAGTTCTCAAAAATTATTTGAATTGCACATTTTGAATATATACTGTTTTTATTTAAGTATACAAGGCTGTACTCCTAGCATGAAAGCAATCTTTGCTTCCATTTGGGAGATGGGAATCATCCCAACTGACTGGAAGATGGGACTTGTTGTCCCTATCTGGAAAGGGAAGGGTGATCACCTGGATTATGCCAACTACAGGGGGGTAACAGTACTTTCGGTGCTGGGTAAGGTCCTTGCTAGGGTCATACTCAGTCTGTGATCACTTGCTCACCAACCAGTGAGTGAAGTAGCCGGTTTTGCTAAGAAGCCTTCCATTGACTGCATCCTGGCAGAGGGTTCTCATCGAGCACAAACACGAATATCGGCAGAGTTTCTTTGCAGCCTTTATCGATTTTAATAAAACAGTTGAATCAGTTGATTGAGCTTCCCTGTTGGGACATCCTGAGACTTCATGGGATTCCCCCAAAGTTGCTGGATATCATGGCCAGCCTGAACACAGGTACTCTGAGTGCTGTGCAGAGTGGAGGCTGGACCTGTGCATTTTTCTCAGTTGATTCTGGGGTTCGTCAGGGGTATGTTCTTGCTCCTGCTATGTTCAAAACTTGCATGAACTGGGTGCTGGGCAGGGTCGTGCGGCTGTGAGACATCTGTTGGTGAAGAAAGATTCACTGATGTTGACCTTGCCGACAATGGTGTGATCTTCACAGAGTCAATTGAGGATTTTATTGGGGCTCTCAAAATACTGAGTGAGGATTTTGAATGTTTGGGCTTGTGAGTGTCCTGAATAAGAAACAAAATCCAGGCCTTTAATGACCTTTTATGCACAGCGGTTAGCAGTGGGTCTGTCTGCGGAGAGAATGTCAACAACAACAACAACAACATTTATTTATATAGCACATTTTCATACAAACAGTAGTTCAAAGTGCTTTACATAATAAAGAATAGAAAAATAAAAGACACAATAAGAAAACAAAATAAGTCAACATTAATTAACATAGATTAAGAGTAAGGTCCAATGGCCAGGGGGGACAGAAAAAACAAAAAGAACTCCAGACGGCTGGTGAAAAAAATAAAATCTGTAGGGATTCCAGACCATGAGACCGCCCAGTCCCCTCTGGGCATTCTACCTAACATAAATGAAACCGTCCTCTTTGGATTTAGGGTTCCCATGGAAGGACTTGATGATGATGATGGTCACGTAGACTTCTGCCTTTTAATCCATCCATCATTGTTGGAGCATCATGAAGCTTTGAGTAGGTGGAGGTGGCACAGGCCACCACCACAAAGAAACTGGAAAAAAGAAACAGAAGAGAGAGTAGGGGTCAGTACAGATTTTAGAGCCACCATGAATAGTTATTATGATGAATTGAACATACAGAGTATCATGATTAAGTTAAATTAAGTTAAACTGAAGTTCTAAAAAGGCCATGTTAAAGTAATGTGTTTTCAGCAGTGTTTTAAAGTGCTCTACTGTATTAGCCTGGCGAATTCCTATTGGCAGGCTATTCCAGATTTTAGGTGCATAGCAGCAGAAGGCCGCCTCACCACTTCTTTTAAGCTTTGTTCTTGGAATTCTAAGGAGATACTCATTTGAGGATCTAAGGTTACGATTTGGAATATAAGGTGTCAGACATTCCGATATATAAGATGGGGCGAGATTATTTAAGGCTTTATAAACCATAAGCAGAATTTTAAAGTCAACCCTGAATGACACAGGTAACCAGTGTAGTGACATTAAAACTGGAGAAATGTGTTCGGATTTTCTTTTCCTAGTTAGGATTCTAGCAGCTGCATTCTGCACTAGTTGCAAACGATTTATGTCTTTTTTGGGTAGTCCTGAGAGTTGGTGTCGACCTCGTTGAGAGGTTTACTTACCTTGGCAGCAACATTCATGCCAATGGTGTCTCTTCCTATAAAGTCAGTAAACGGATTGAGAGAGCATGGGGTATCATGAGGTTGCTGGGAAGGAGTGTGTGGCACTCACGGTATCTCTGCAAAAGGAAAAAGGTCCAAGTCTTTAGAGTCCTGGTGCTTCCTGTTTTGCTATATAGTTGCATGACATGTATGCTATCCAGTGACCTGAGGCAAAGACTGGATTCCTTCGGTGCTGTGTCTTCCTGAATTCCTGAATGATGCATATTTACCTGTATTGTGAGGTAGAATCAGTAATGGCACTATGGCCATGTGGCATGATTCCTTGAGGGTGATCCAGCTCACAGGAACCTCATTTTTGAGGAACTGAGCAGCTGGACCAGGCCAAGAGGACATCAACATAGCACATTGCTGTAGCAGATAGATGGTCATTTCCGGGAGGTGGGACTGGATTGTGTGCCTGCCTGGGAATTCCCAACCGGGATCCCAAGCTGTTTCATCATGTGGTGGGTATGACAACAGGCTGTAGCAGTGCATGCTCCCCAACCTGTCCTGACCTGACCTGACCTGATACAGCCCCAATTCCAATGAAGTTGGGACGTTGTGTAAAACGTAAATAAAAACAGAATACAATGATTTGCAAATCCTTTTCAACCTATATTCAATTGAATACACTACAAAGACAAGACATTGAATGTTCAAACTGATAAACTTTATTGTTGTTTTGCAAATCTTCACTCATTTTGAATTTGATGCTTGCAACATGTTCCCAAAAAGCTGGGACAGGGGCATGTTTACCACTGCGTTATATCACCTTTCCTTTTAACAACACTCAATAAGCATTTGGGAACTGAGGACACTAATTGTTGAAGCTGTGTAGGTGGAATTCTTTCCCATTCTTGCTTGATGTACAACTTCAGTTGCTCAACAGTCCTGGGGTCTATGTTGTCGTATTTTGAGCTTCATAATGCACCACACATTTTCAATGGGAGACAGGTCTGGACTGCAGGCAGGCCAGTCTAGTACCCACACTCTTTTACTACAAAGCCACACTGTTGTAAAACATGCAGAATGTGGCTTTGCATTGTCCTGCTGAAATAAGCAGGGACATCCCTGAAAAAGACGTTGCTTGGATGGCAGCATATGTTGCTCCAAAACCTGTATGTACCTTTCAGCATTAATGGTGCCTTCACAGATGTGCAAGTTACCCATGCCATGGGCACTAACACACCCCCATACCATCACAGATGCTGGCTTTTGAACTTTGCGCTGATAACAATCTGGATGGTCCTTTTCCTCTTTGGCCCAAAGGACACGACGTCCATGATTTCCAAAAACAATTTGAAATGTGGACTCATCAGACCACAGCACACTTTTCCACTTTGCGTCATTCCATCTCAGATGAGCTCGGGCCCAGAGAAGCCGGCAGTGTTTCTGGGTGTTGTTGATATATGTCTTTCGCTTTGCATGGTAGAGTTTTAACTTGCACTTGTAGATGTAGCGACGAACTGTGTTAACTGACAATGGTTTTCTGAAGTATTCCTGAGCCCACGTGGTAATATCCTTTACAGAATGATGTTGGTTTTTAATGCAGTGCCGCCTAAGGGATCGAAGGTCACAGGCATCCAGTGTTGGTATTCGGCCTTGCCGCTTACGCAGAGATTTCTCCAGATTCTCTGAATCTTTTGATGATATTATGGACAGTAGATGATGAAATCCCTAGATTCCTTGCAATTGTACATTGAGAAACGTTGTTCTTAAACTGCTGGACTATTTGCCCACGGGTGAACCTCGCCCCATCCTTGCTTGTGAACAACTGAGCCTTTTGGGGATGCTCCTTTTGTACCCAATCATGACAAACATCTGTTTCCAATTAACCTGTTCACCTGTGGAATGTTCAAAACAGGTGTTTTTTGAACATTCCTCAACTTTCCTAGTCTTTTGCTGCCCTGTCCCAACTTTTTTAGAACGTGTTTCATGCATCAAATTCAAAATGAGTGAAGATTTGACAAACTACAATAAAGTTTATCAGTTTGAACATTGGATATCTTGTCTTCATAGTGTATTCAATTGAATATAGGTTGAAAAGGATTTGCAAATCATTGTGTTCTGTTTTTATTTATGTTTTACACAACGTCCCAACTTCATTGGAATTGGGGTTGTACAAGGTGTTATCACACACGTGCGAATAGGAGGACGTTGTGTGGACCAAGTAATGGTAATTCCACGCCAGGCCAGGGGAGGGCGGGGTGCATTAAACCTTCTCTTGCTATCTCTACAGACCAGCCGCGGGAAAACCTATCTGAATCAAGAACGTCACTTCCAGTTCCGGCGCCCAGGAAAACGTCACTTCCAGTTCCGGCGCCCAGAAGATTGTCACTTCCAGTTCCGGCGCCCAGAATATTGTCACTTCCGGTCCCGGCTCCCAGACTGATGTCAGAGAAACATCACTTCCGGTCAACCTACATCACTTCCAGTTAACATACGTCACTTCCTGTTTGGCCATTTAAAACCGCCATCTTTTCAAACCTTGATCAGTTCTGTTTTGGACTCCATACTGGCAACATCATTGCATGAGCTTAAAAGAATCCTTTGCAGCTAGGAATATTATACGGGTGGCTGCCCCAAACCTTTTCTACGTGTGTCGAGTTGCTTCATTTTTACAGTGTGCATTCTCAAGATTTGCCAGAGTGACATAACTGTATTTTGTTGAAGTGCTTGAATTTTTGAAACTGCTGTACTACCAGTGGTGGCCTCAATGTGTACAATGAAGAGAGCATGCCATGATTAGAATTAGTGAAAATTAATAAGAATAATTATTGTGCAAAGAAAAATTCTTAAGTCATTGAATTTTTTGTTTTTAGGAAGTATAGCTTAGTAAAGTCAAAATATTCAGACTGAAGGTTTCATCATATGAGGAATGTTTTGTCTGCTATGCTGAACCATGTAATAAGTGTCTGAGGATTGAAAATTGCGATGCATAGTTCTTTGTCCAGCTTTTAAGTGCTATTATGTTAGGTTGTTTAGACTTCAAGATGTGACTCATTCTTCACTTATATAAATAATAATAATGGGGCTAATTCAGGGCTAATTTTATTAATGCTGAAATAATACAAAACATCTACAGTAGAGCTTGTGAATTTTGTTCCAAGAACTCTGTTGTTCAGAATGGGGGTTTATAGACGTCAGAAAGAGCCTTCACCAAGTCCCCTGTCGAAATGTATTGTAGCAGTGTTTATTGAATGAAAATCAAAACCTCTGAGAGCCTTTATACATTGTATAACCTTAGCACAATTCAGGGAAGGTGTGAGGTCTTAAATCCAATGGTCTGACTTTAAGGCTCTCTGTCAAAAGACAAAGAATGTACTGATGCATTCTTCATGTAATCATTCTGAAGGTATTTTCAAATGGCAGACTTTATCAGACTCTGAATATTTTTGTCTAAAAATACTGTAGTTAACAGCAGTAAGGGTAAAGGAATTAATCTCTTCTAATGGTGCCTAACTTAAAAACACTGCCTTTGAAACACTAAGTGTTTTCCACTGCTAGACTAGCTAAAGACTTTTCTTTCTTTCTTTCTTTCTTTCTTTCATATATATACACATCCCGGCACATGCTCACATTCACACTTTCATGGTACTAATTTAGAGTTCCCATTCAAATTGAAACATATATGGCTTTAAGGGTAGGTAGAAAAATTGTACCCTTGCAGAATTACTTGTGTTATTTTTTTTTAAATATGTTTATTGACTCTTGTCATCTCTTTGTTATCTGCGCTAAATTGAAGACAGTATAACACATCCCTAAGCTGTTCTGAAGTATGTAGTGGTATAGGATGCAATATAAGCATGGAAACTACATTAGAGTGATCATTGAGTATGGGTGTATATTGCAAAGGCAGTTTATAGAAGGATGAAGGCCTCAGTTAAAATGCCTACAATGTACATGCTTAGTAGTATTAAATCAAAAGCAAAGCCAAAACATGTCTAAGAGGGATTCTTGCAGGCTGTGAAGTTATGGAGGTCTATATACTGTATAAGTTGCACAAGTTGAAGAGCAATGCATTCTTTATAGAATGGTTTTTAACTTGTTAAATCTGAGTTCAGTTTTGGAGTTTGCTTTTTCTTCTCATGATTTCATGTATTTTCTGCAGGTATTGAGGTTTTTTTTCCCTAATCAATATATATTAGAGTGCTCTGCTAGAATTCCAGTGGGCTGGAATTCTGCCCATTCACAATGTCTGTGCTGTACACAATACTGCCTGAATAGTCTCCGACTCCTCATAACAAAGAAGTGGAGAAAGCAGCTTTAGAAAATAGATGAATGGATAATTTAGTAATTTTATAATGTTAAATCCTACCAATAGATTCATTATTATCCCTAATACTATTTTGTTTATTGCAGTTCTCCTTGGCTAAGAGGTGCTGAACGTATGGAACTTTCTAATAGTTTAGAAGAAATATATGCGTAAGTAAATATTAACTGTTCTTCCTTTCAGCAAGACTTTTTAAATTTTGTGAACAAAGTCACCACATTTTTGTCCTGTTATTGAATGTTTAAATACACATCAAAGGTTTTATTTTTCTCAAACCACATTGGTAAACATTTTGTAAGAAGACACATGTAGATGTTCACATGGAAATCACAAACTCACAAATTACAGCAGCTTAACATCTGGAATATCTGAAGTCATGACTTAATGGCTCAAACAATACTCTAGTTATTTCATGTGTTATGCTTATGTAGGTGGTTGAAATTTAAATTTTGGAAAAATTGGGTTTCAAATGTTCAGCATGCATTTTCTTATTTGCTGTTAAGATGCCTGTTCTTACCCTCTTGCTGTGCTCTAACTCCTCTGTTACTCTCTCTGTCTATGCTGGAAGTAGCAGCACTATAGATGTGAAAAGGGGCTATAAAGTGACTTGTTACATGCTGTTTATTCCACCTGTTTCTTTTTGTTTTTAAACTTACTTTTCAGCCTCATTTCAAGTTGTGAAAAAGGGAATAAAGTCAAAAGGAATTTGAACATTGGGCTGGGGTGAACTTTATTATACTAAGTAAGATCTATTATTTTAATGCAAAGTACACCAGTTGTTAGTTTACACACATGTGCGCCATTAAGCAGATGGCAAGAAATACAGTAAGTAACTCATTTAAGGGAAGGCTAAACTTACACATTTTTAGCATTCTAATGCTAAGTATCAGGGAGGAAGAATACACACTCCCTAAATGTGAGATTTTCTTATTAAATAATAGGAACAAAAGTACACAGTTTTATAAAAGATAAATACACAAAAGCTGGTGAACCATAAGTAATGGCCGGTTTATACTTCAAGCTCAAAAAGCATGGCTGCCATGCATTCCCATCATTCATTTGACACAACCTCTGAGCACATCTTCAGAAATTAACGCGAAACCTTCATGAATTGCAGTATCAACAAAAAATTGCGCAGTGTGCTCAAGTTAGAACGTGACGTCAGAGTCTTTGTTTTACTATCAACATGTGACAGCAAGCAGCTTTGGATATCCTGCAGGGTCAGTATGTGTGCTTCAATGTTTGATGAATGGTTCTATGTGGTGAAGCAAATCCTCAAACTTAAATGTTAACATACAAATGTATTTGTGGTGCTGCTCTTCATTTATTTTTCGCATACGCAATACAAGCGTTGCATATTCCCCTTCGTAATTATCTGATACATTTTAAAGGTCTCACACTTTCGGAACAGCATCAGAATGTACAGAAGCGTATTTGAGTAATAGAGTAAAAAATTAGGGACACAGTGAACAAAAGAAAAGGTCTATTTCATGATTAAAGTGGAAATTTTGACTTTAGTCTTGTAATTTATTTTGTCATTAAAGTAGAATGACGTAAAGGTCATCTTAAAACCGACCCACTTGTTAATTGGTTCGTCCTGCACTGACAACATCGGCAGGCAGTGATTGCCACATGGAACACATTAAATTTATGATATTCCAGCTCTCTGCACATTTAGAATCATTAGATTTATACTTGGTATCACTTTTTATGATGAAAGGTGTTAAAGCATGTATGTTACATTTTACAGATAAATCATTAACTTCATTTATATAATTAATACTATTAATTTTTAAACATGTCGGGGAAGCACAGTTGGCGGAGCGGTAGCGCTGCTGTCTCGCAGGGAGTCACGTCCCTGGTTTCCCTTGCCTGGAGTTTGCATGTTTTCCTGGTGGGTTTCCACAGTGTGCTCCGGTTTCCTTCCAAGGCTTCTATTCACCTTGTGATGAGCTGTTGCCCTGTCCAGGGTTTGTTTTTGCCTCATGCCTGATGCTTACTGGAATGGGTACATCCCTTGATTGATGGATGTAATCATTAAAGATTCATCCTTTTCAGAGATATTGTGGCAAGGTACCCTGGGAATTTAATGTATTTTTCTGGCAATTCACAACACAGACAAGCCAAATGTTGCTTTCTCACCATGATATCTCCCTCTGGCATCTGGTGGAATCTTCCATAAATTAGTACATGCACAAGTATAACCAGTACTCTGCTTGCGTAGCAGTAGTCTCTGCAGGCACACACGTTGCATCTTGTGAAGTATAAACCAGCCCTAAGGGTAACCAGTCACCAAAGTGCAAGATGTTAAACAAAACTTGTGAAGAAAATTAGCTTACTTAACATTGTTGTTAATATTGTTCTAATATGCTATTTGAAGAAGGTGGTAGCACACATTTCTATTTCAACTCCAGAGCTGGAAAAAGGCAGTGTCAGAAGGAGCATAATCCCAGGGTGGTCCTTTGTAAGGGTAACTAAAAGAGCTAAGCTGTGATGTTGAGGGAAGATATATTTTTGTGTACCAAAAAATTTTTTATCATAATAGGCAAAACTAATTTTGGTCACTATAATTCATATTGTTACTCATTGCTCTGCGTATACAGACACTTCACTGCCCCAATCTGTGTAGCGAGTCATAGCAACCAGCAAGGTGGTGTCACATATGAATACCATGTTTGCTTTTTATGCTATGCTGAGCTAGCTGTGTAGACCTTATAATTGCATCTTTTTTGGATATGGTGAAATAAACATTTTCTTGTGTTTGTGTATCAGACATTTCTAGTGAAGTACAAATTGATAAACTAATTTACAAGGTAAGTAATATTTATCTTTAGTTATTTGTATTGCACATAATGTTTAAAACATAACTTGGCCTGAACTGTGATTATTCAATAATCACATTTAATAATACTTTATAATATTCTAACAACCCAGGGAGGTTGTGAGGGATGGAGGAATGGGAATAGCCCTTTTACACCAATCACTGGAAAGCGGCCCTGAAATGCACCTTAGGTTTCCTCAATGCTGCTTCTACCTGCCGCTCAGATTTTCAGCTAAAACACTTGTTTCCAGCTGCTTTTTTTTTTTTGCCCGCTCTTCCTCACTTGGCTCACTCAGGTTCAGAGGAAACCCAGATACCACACTGTTCCCTGGCTCAGTGAGCTCCCAGGTCTGCTGGCAGCTTCACGTGCTGGCCAGTGGGCTTTAGAAACAGGTGACATCTGAAGTTCTCTTTAAGTGCTGCATCCACACACCCCTCTCACGTGCTGTTCATGGGGCCTCTTTATAGCCAGCTTCTTCAAGTATTTTCTCCCCTTCAGCTGTCATTCGCCACCTGGAGAGCATGTCACTCTAAGGTCCAGACCGAGATGTTAGTATAGTAAATAAAATACATTTTTCAGTATATTGTGTTTCTTTGCTTATTTGTATGACCAATGATTGTGTGATTAGGGAATTTTTTTGGTTTCTTCTGAAAGGGAGCTCAATTTAATGATCTTGCTGTGGGCACCAAACTAACTAGTGGCAGCTCTGTTCAAACCATGCCCAATTTGGTGAATAACAAAAACATATTCTTTGGCAAGAGATCCTAGCATTCTTTGGTCAGGGGTTTTCTCCACACTCTGAAATGGAGGAATGTTACATTTAGTTATACTGACATGAGCCTGTTGAAGCATTACTAGAAACGGAGAGAAAACTGTAAGAGCATATTTGCTTTGGTTTTAGAACACATTTTTTAATTTTAAAAAACCAAAAGGGTGAACAGCATGCAGTTCTGTTCCCCACCATTCCATCAACATACCTGTAAACAGATTAAGTAACCCAGCTGCAAGCAGCACATTCAGTGCGTATAATAGTTAAAGCAGCAAGTGCTCACTGAAATCGACAGCTGTTATATATGATAAACATTGGTTATTACACTCTCCATATTGGGTTCCAAATCCAGGAAAGCTCAGACACTAGCATAATGGCTTACTGCACACTCCTCTGTCTCAATCTCTGTGCTTTTTCTCTACTTTGTTCACTGGTTAACTATAACTTCACTGTTGCTTCCATGATTGCTATAAAGGGAGTCAGTCCAGGAACACAGTGTGTTCACATTGTGTGAATTATTGGACAGTGCAAAATTAGGGGGACGAGTAAGAAAGTTATTTTTCCTGGGTCAATCAAAGGTCACTTTGATATACAGTAACACATAATTTGATTCAGTTGTGCAAATTTGCTTCATAGCATCAATGTATAATTTGCCAAGGAAGCTATATTTTAATCTTGTTTTCTCTGTAAAGCACATTGTGAGTGGGGAGTGGCTGGGATTATTTGAGGGGCTATTTCTTGTGTGCTGTATTTTCTTCCAAAACAATTTTCTCTTTTTAATCAGCTAAATATTTAAATGTTTTATTCATATTCTTAGTCTGAATATGGGAAAGCACCTCTAAAGTCGTGTATAAATATGGGATGTAGTGTATATGAATTTACAACCACAAGTTTGTCTCTGTATTCATCTAACAACATCTATCTGAAGCTGAAATTCCACACCTTAGAGACATAAGTATAGTATGCAAGCTCTGAACTTAAGGTCACCAATCTAGGATTCACAAATACCTGCAAAGTTTAGTGTTTTTATACTGTTACCTTGCCCTGTGTGAGAAAAAAGAACATAAACTCCTTCTCTGGCAATTAAATCACATGTAAACTGGAAACAATGCAATATGGACTTGGAAATATACAAATGTTTATGTAGTAATAAAATGCATTACATTGGTCATTCCAACAGATGGCACATCTCAAACATTAACATTGCTTTTAAGAATCTCAAACCAAATGGTATCTAACAGAGACATATAAATAGCATTTTTTATTCCAATGCAATGATTTTAAAATGTTTTAAAATTATTTATTATATTTATATACAGTGTATGTTATATATACACACTGTGGCATCTGGCTGGGGGTGGAGCCCAGCCGGGACGCCCAGGAAGACCGGAGGAGGACTTGTACCTCCTCCAGACCGTGAGAGGGTGACCGCCCTGGTTGTGTTGGGGGCCGCGGGTAGAGGGCTTGGATGCCCAACCCTGTAGGGGCCCGTGGCCACCGCCAGGCGGCGCCCCAGTGCTTGAAGAAACCTGAAGCCCAGCACTTCCGCCACACCAGGAAGTGCTGGGGGGAAGAAGACAGGGGACACCCGTAGGGCTTCCGGGTGTGCAGCCGGCACTTCCGCCACACTGGGGCGTGTCTGCGGAGGAATGCCGGGAAGAAGCTGGAGCCCATCCGGGTTTCTATATAAGGCGGCCAGAAAGGCAATTTAACTGTGAGGCCTGGACTTTGGGGGATTGGTGCTGGAGGCACTGGGAAGTGCACTGACGTATTTGTAAATATTAGTTGTATAATAAAAGTGTGTTGGGTGAAGAAAACGATGTCCGTCTGTCTGTGTCTGGGCCATCTACCACAACACATTTGTATAAATTGGATTCTGAAAAGTACCCAAATGTTAAGTATGACTATAAACCAAAATTGCCCAGTCATAAAAAAGAAAGAAATAATCTCCTAGGTGTTATATAAAAAGTGCAAACCAGAAGAGCATCACAGTTAATGGTATTCTCATTTTAAACATGCAGAAAAGGCTAATAAGATTTCAGCTCAACAAACCCATAAAAAGAGTTTGGAATTAAATCTCAGAAATGAATAATGCAGTTGCAACTAAAAGTACAAACAGTAATAAGTTATATATTTAAGGAATTCTGTAAGATTTTATACACATGGGAATGAAAAGAAAGTGAGACTCATATCAAAAGTTTCTTTGTAGAAAAAAAAGGTACAGCTCAATATATTGTGCATAAAAATGCATGATAAACCTCAGAGGCTGTCTGAAATTCAAAATGTTATTAAACCTTTACAGAGCAGGAGACCCAAGGGGCCATTTATCTATCTAACAATATTTTGTAAAAATCTGTCTGTTAACTTAGCTTGGTCAATGCTAGATATATTTATGGAAATATGCAAAGAAAACATATTACTAAAAATACTATGGCAGATGTCTGTTGCTGTTTAAAAAGAAGAAAATGCTCCTAGAATGCACATCCGTAAAGACCAATTTCTTCACAATAGTATCAAAGTTTTGGTGGAAACTTCAGCACAGACAGTAAAGAAAGTTCTTCCTTTAACATTATCTTTGAATCAATCTGGGTTTGTTAAAGGCAAACACTATCACACATTTAACTAATGCTCAGTGTAATATATACCCTTGCAGTATCTGAGCCTCCAGGGGTTCTGGTACCACTGTAAATGGGAAAAGCTTTTGCTATAGTTGAATGAGGACAGCATTTTACAGTAGTATGCAAATTTGGATTTGTATGGAACTAATGTATATGCATCAATTAAACTACTTCATAATGAATCTGTGTTAGCCATTGACAAAATGTAATCTTCATTAGTTTGTGCCAGGCAAGTTTTAGCTTATTTTAAAATTATATATTGCACACAAGTAAGTTTTTCCAAAGTATATTGTTACATTATCTGTTTTGTTGAATGTCCTTCACTTAGACCATATTGGGAAAACACCATTGCTTATTTTGCAGACTGTTTTAGGTCCATAATTATTCCAAATCTCTGACAGCATTATTTGGAGTAACACATAATGGAAGAACTCAAGAGCAATAATCCTGTTCCACCTTGCATAATTCAATGGGAAAATGAAATTATATTATGCTTAGAATTAGAAGAAATCAAATATTCTTCATAAGGAATGGTCCAAAACCTTTTTTTCAGAATTTGTAAGAATTTATTAACATTATTCTAAAATAAATAAGTCGAGTGTCTACTTACCTTTTTATGTCTCATTACCTAAGAGGGACCTTGATATTGGGTTCTTAGATCAAAAAGCTCTTTTGGGTTGGGGATGCATGTTGAGATTTATGTGAAAACGATTTTGTGCAACAATTTTATGTGACGTCATGTCACTTTTTTTGTCACGCTTTAAATCGGGCTTATTGTAAAACCTACATACATATGTTTGCTATCTTTTCAGAATTTATCAAACTTTAATGTGATGTTGTTAGTTTTTCAGATTCTTATTCCGTTTTTGAATTCTAAATTAAAATATCAAGAAAGTTATGGTTTACAAAAACGTCAGTTAAAACGAATTTCTCTTATAAATAGTCATCGAGCATAGTGAACCACAGTTTAATGGGAATACTCTAATTGGTAAGAGAGTAAATATTTTATTCTCATTTCATGATTTTTACTCTGTCAAATAATAATTCAATTTTCTTTTAAATATTTATAGAATTTCATGGTTTTGACTGCAATAAATCATTTTTCTTTTGTATATTTACAGATTTTACTAATATTCTGGCTGCAACTGGGGGTTGGGCGCCAAAGGCCCCACGGGGGCTTGCTCCCTTAGTATAATATAATGAACTAATTTTAATGAAAATGAATAAAATATACACTAAAAAAGTTCCAGCATGTTCAAAGAAGATTTAGATTCGGAAATGGGTGGATGGATGTATGAATAAATATATTAGTTTATTTAACTTAAAATACAGTGCATCTGGAAAGTATTCACAGCACATCACTTTTTCCACATTTTGTTATGTTGCAGCCTTATTCCAAAATGGATTAAATTAATTTTGTCCTCAGAATTCTACACACAACACCCCATAATAACAACGTGAAAAAAGTTTACTTGAGATTTTTGCAGATTTATTTAAAATAAAAAAATTGAGAAAGCACATGCACATAAGTATTCACAGGCTTTGCCATGAAGCTCAAAATTGAGCTCAGGTGCATCCTGTTTCCCCTGATCATCCTTGAGATGTTTCTGCAGCTTAATTGGAGTCCACCTGTGGTAAATTCAGTTGATTGGACATCATTTGGAAAGACACACACCTGTCTATATAAGATCCCACAGTTGACAGTTCATGTCAGAGCACAAATCAAGCATGAAGTCAAAGGAATTGTCTGTATACCTCTGAGACAGGATTGTCTCGAGGCACAAATCTGTGAAAGGTTACAGAAAAATTTCTGTTGCTTTGAAGGTCCCAATGAGCACAGTGGCCTCCATCATCCGTAAGTGGAAGGAGTTTGAAACCACCAGGGGCCTCATGTATAAACGGTGCGTACGCACAGAAATGTTGCGTAAGAACTTTTCCACGTTCAAATCGTGATGTATAAAACCTACACTTGGCGTAAAGCCACGCACTTTTCCACGGTACCTCATGCCTTGTCGTACGCAAGTTCTCCGCTCGGTTTTGCAGACTGGCGGCACCCAGCGTCAAAGCACTGCTACTGTTCCTGTGTGGTTACTCATTATTTTCCTGACGCGGCTTTATAAATACACTGAAACTAACCGCATATTGTTTATTAGTGTAACGCATCTGATTGTAATTAACTTGTAACAATATAATGGTCCAGGGAATAGCCATAGTATTCCAAATACCATAACTGCTTTAGCGTTGTTACTCTCACTTCTCCTTCTTCTTCTTCTTCCAGCTCCTCCCATTAGGAGTTGCCACAGCAGATCATCTTTTTCCATATTACTCTCACTGGAAGACTCTGAGTATTTATATCACTGTATCTGAGTGTGATTCACAGAAGCAGCTGATCAGAAAGAGAATTATCGGTATACAGCTTCAAGGACACGCTGTCTCAGCCACTGCAAAACGTTTTAAAGCCTTTCCTGTACAGACTTCGCGGTTCAGAAACAGTTTCATCCCAAGAACTTTAAATGCACTCAATCAATAGCACCTTGTAGAACTGTTTGTACTTATAAGTACAATCACCCCACTGTAAACTTGCACTACAGTTATAATATCGCACAACCTGAGCCACTTTATAAAGCGCAGATTTACATATGATGACAATATCATTTTTAAGGTGAAATGCAGCAAAATATGTTTATTAAATTATACAGATAAAACTTTAACTTCATTTAAATAATCTATATTCTTCACTGGGACTGGCGTTAAGGATAGAATGATTAAACATGTACTACGAAGTTATTTCAATGTTCCTTAAACGTTTTGAAGAATCGGCGCTAAGCTTACAGATGGCTTAACTTCTATTACAGAGCTGATTGTGTGGTGATCGGTTACTTGGGTAAAGAAAAGCACTGACTGCAGTGACGGCTACACCAATATATATTGAATATAACACAGAAAGAGAAAATAACAACACAGCTAAAAATGCAGCAACAAATTTCGGCAAAAGTTAAATGCTTGTGTCATGAGCACGAGGCGGCTATGCAGTGTCTGCAACGGACGAGGCCATCCACCGTGCATAAGATACTTTACTCACATTGGTGGGCTTAAGGAGCCACCGATTCTTCCTCTGCCCAGTGCCACCACAAGCCTAGAGCCGCCCTGAGTACTGCTGCAATAAATTATTTCATCGAAGTGAAACACGTTTAATAACGTGCTTTAGCTCCTATCATCATGAAAATTATATCATGTATACATCTCAGTATTTTAGTTATTTAGAGAGCTGTAATATCGCGAATGTAATGGATTCTGTGTCTAGTTGGAGGAAGAGAGCCGGTTTAAGAAGCAAGTAGTGATTCACACACATAGGCACATCGAAGATCAAATACAAAACAAAGCATTTAACGTGCTACTTTAATTACGATGGGATTTGAGAAACTGGTTAATTAAACAATTTTAAGATGAAGTTTATGAGGTTCTTCTTTAATGACAAAATAAACTACGTGATTAAAGTGGAAATGTCGAGATTGAAGTTGACATTTCGTGCTTTTTCCCCACTGTGTGCCTTTTTTTCTCTGTACCCTAATAAGCTTTCATATGACACTCAGACAGTGGGCTACAACTCGGCTTTTCACGGCGACTTTGATATGTGACTTTTTTTATTTCCGGCACTGTGTGATTTTGTGAACGTGAGCTTTCAAGTTTCTCCAACACGCTATGTCACTCGATCAACTTCCTTTTGTTGATTATACCACGGTTTATTTGAACAAATAGTATGTTTTTCCTTTGCCTCCACTTGGTATTGGCTGAAATTCTTATATTTCCCCCCGTGCTTTTCCCATTGTCTTTTCACAGAAGGCTGAGTTTAAGGGCGATTTATATTCATTTGCATATTCAAAGAGGCGTAATTCTGGGAGGAGTTGGGGCGTTACATAAAGCGCGTGCACGAGCGTGAGTTTTCACGCTGATCGGGATTTATGTAGCGGAAGAACGTGGAAGTTGGAGTACGCACAGATTCCTGCATCTGGATTTTTCTGTGCATAAGCACATTTCGGGTTTGTGCTTACACCATGTTATAGTGCGAGTTCTACGCACGGCGTTATACATGAGGCCCCAGGACTCTTCCTAGACCTGGCCGGCCATCTAAACTGAGCGATCGGGGGAGAAGAGCCTTAGTCAGGGAGGTGACCAAGAACCCGATGGTCACTCTATTAGAGCTCCAGAGGTCCTCTGTGGAGAGAGGAGAACCTTCCAGAAGGACAACCATCTCTGCAGCAATCTACCAATCAGGCCTGTATGGTAGAGTGGCCAGACGGTAGCCACTCCTTAGTAAAAGGCACATGGCACCCCGCCTGAAGTTTGCCAAAAGGCACCTGAAGGACTCTCAGACCATGAAAAACAAAATTCTCTGGTCTGATGAGACAAAGGTTGAACTCTTTGGTGTGAATGCCAGGCATCACGTTTGGAGGAAACCAGGCACCACTCATCACCAGGCCAATAGCATCCCTACAGTGAAGCATGGTGGTGGCAGCATTATGCTGTGGGGATGTTTTTCAGCGGCAAGAACTGGGAGACTAGTCAGGATAAAGGGAAAGATGACTGCAGCAATGTACAGAGTCATCCTGGATGAAAACCTGCTCTAGAGTGCTCTTGACCTCAGACTGGGGCGACGGTTCATCTTTCAGCAGGACAACGACCCTAAGCACACAGCCAAGATATCAAAGGAGTGGCTTCAGGGCAACTCTGTGAATGTCTTTGAGTGGCCCAGCCAGAGCCCATACTTGAATCCGATTGAACATCTCTGGAGAGATCTTAAAATGGCTGTACACCGACGCTTCCCATCCAACCTGATGGAGCTTGAGAGGTGCTGCAAAGAGGAATGGGTGAAACTGGTAGGTTTGATAGGTGTGCCAAGCTTGTGGCACCATATTCAAAAAGACTTGAGGCTGTAATTGCTGCCAGATTTTCTCAGGTTCCGTTAACTTGTCAACATAGGCAGTACTTTTCTAAATAAGGATTCTGTTGCATTTAGAAAAAGGGTATGCGTATAAGGAAAATGAAAATGAAAGAAGTTAATGCGTGCATGGAGTAAAATTCTGGTGCATATAGCAATTAAGTTAACTGATATGAAAGTAAGAGCATTTAACTTTTTTATTTACTTCATCCAAGAGTCAGTTATCACATTTTTGTTTATCAAATATTTTTGAAACATTTAGTCTTATTCAAAAATAATAGAATGCAATTACATGTATTATTAGATTACATTACATACATGCTTTTCAACAGTACTTTACAATAGAGTTAAAAATAAAGCACAAATATGTGGCTCATTAGCTTTTATCGACAGCAAATTCTAATTCAGGTAATGTAAAAATGGAATTGATTGATGTGTGTTAGTGATGGAGGATCTTTGGCTTCTCTTTGAAAGTTTACTCAGTAGAGTAGTACCCAATAAATAGCAAATGAAAAATATTAATATTAATGTGGCACATTTCCCCGAGGGTGATCCGGCTCATAAGATCCTCATTGTTGGGGACCCGAGTGGCTGGACCAGGTCGCCCACATAACACCTGGCTACGGCAGATAGAGGGTCATTTCCGGAGGGTGGGACTAGACCGTGCGTCTGCCTGGGGGGTTGCAAACCCGGATCCCGAGTTGTTTCATCATGTAGTGGGTGTGGCAACGCACTGTACCAGTGCATGCTCCCTAACCTGACCTGACCTGAATAGTACTGTATGAAAGGAGAGAAGCAACTGAAATAATTTTTACCATTTAACTGTTAATATTAGTTTAAAAAACAGTGATTCAATAAAAAATATACATATGAGTAAGTTGTAAGTAAGTATTTGGATTAAAGGTGACAATTACTAATTGTCTTAAAGATTTTAATTCCAGTCTCAAGATAAATGAAAGAAAAAGGAGTTATTCAGGTATGGCTAAACTGAAAGTCTCAGTCAGCCTGTTGTACTTAATACTGCAAAGTAGTTGGCTTGGCGCTAACTGTAATCCTGCCATGTCCTTGCTATTAGCAGAAAGCTTGATCCTTGTAGCATGCCCAGTGGTTACAGTTTTCTGCTGGTAGATCAACTGCAGTTCCATTTCTAAAACCATCCTATGTTTGTATCAGTTAGGGCAGCTGCACTTCCCCCATGTAATTAATTACTTTAAACACTGTTTAGCTGCAAATTGCTTAAGTCAGTTCTTTATAATAATAATCTGCAGATGATATTAGATCAATGTGTTTAGTACTTGTATGGTTAATTTACCTAAAGCAGTAGGAAAATGGTGCGGCTTTGTGAGCTGCTTGTGCATGTGTGCTCCCCAGCATCTAATTTACTTGTTTTGGGGATCCAAACAACTGTCAGATGAGAAAGAGAGAGGTTGGGAGCATCAGCTGATACAACCCGTTGCCACACCCACCATATGACAAACCACCTTGGAATCCCAGCTTAGGACTTGAGTGCAGCCATGCAATACTGTGTCAGATAAGTAAAAGAGGATAATATGCAAAATATACAAATTAGTGAAACTGCTGTCAAAGTAATATTAAACAGTAAACTAATTTGTAGTTAAAGTCGCCCAGATCATTCATCCATTTTAAGATAAACAAGTCAGCAAATCTGGGAATGCTTTACCATGGGATATTTTGAAGTTTCAAAATTTTGTATAGCGCGATCTGTTCAAGATATCTGAACGCAAATTGAACTGCCTCCACAAATTTCCTTGAAGAATAAATATGCCACATTTCAATACAGTTTGTTTACTTGGTGGTTGAGTTGTTTAATGTGAACAGTCTGACAGATGTTGTTATTGCAATTGTGACTCTGAACATTACATGCAAATGCACTTAAAAATGGCTAAAGAAATTTATTGTCTGTGAATCATTTTTTCATAAACATTTGTTTGTAAAATTATCCTTTAAGTTCATCTTTAATCTTCATCCTATGTCTTTTTCATAATGTGATGAGTAAGGCTCAAGATAATACCTCTCTTTTCTCTTCAACTTTGAGTGAACATTGACTTCCATATGATAAAAATAATAAAATGTATATTAGGTATTTCCAAACTGTAATGAGTGAAAAAAATCAGTATGGAATGGTCATACAGTTCTTCCATGTAAATTACATTTTAGTGATAATGCAGGAAATCACTCAATGGAAGATTTTACAATACAAATGATTATACTATACAGTAATACAGAATCAAGTACATTAACATATATAATTTTCATTAAGTACACAAATAAATGTAAAAGAGTAAAAGGAACAGGACATTGAATCAAATTAACAACTTAATATTTATTTTGAAACTAAATTAAGTAAACAAACGTGTAGACAGACAGATTGGCTTTTGTATGTGTATTAATTTCTTTCTATTCATCATCCAGCTCTGGTATGGCAAATAAGCTGGCAGCTATATTAAGTTATATTTTAATTTTATTGAATTTTTTAAAATTAAATAACACTTCATACACATAACTTGTGTTTTCCAAATAGAAAAAGAAAAGAAAAAAGAAAAAGGTTCTAAACAAATCAACCTCCACCCCTGAGAAAGAGAGCTAGGCCTGCAATGTAATACTTTATGCTAGTAAAGACAAATGAATAGATAAAATAATAAATAAATAAAGAGAGAGAAATGGAATAAAAAAGTGGTGAGAACCTGCTTCCTCAATTTAAATGCTTATTCTAAAATGTTATTGCTTAGATCCTGCCAGTTTTTGAAAGAGTTTTATACAGATCCTCTAAGTGTGAATTTGATTTTTTCCAGTTTCAAATAGTATTTAACATTAGTTACCCACTGACTTAGAATAGGTGAGTTAGGATTCTTCCAATTGAGCAAAATAATAGGTGCCAATAGTGTAGTAAAGGCAATTATAGTTTGTTTGTCCTTCTAAACTTTAAGCCTATCTGGAAATACTCCAAACACATCTGTTAGTGGATTAGGAGGGATTGTGACATCCAAGCTGTCTGAAAGGCATTTAAAGTTTTTGGCCCAAAATTATGTTAATTTGGTGCAGGCACAAAACATGTGACCCACTGAGGCCGGAGCTTGAGTGCAGCATTCGCAGGTTGGATCTTGCCCTGGAAACATTTTGGACAATTTTAAACGAGAGAGATGCACACGATATATAATTTTAAGTTGAATAATTCTATGCTTTGCGCATATGGAGCTCGAGTGAATTCTGTTCATTGCTACTTTCCACTCCTTTTCTGAAATACAGAGTAAGAGATCCTTTTCACACTTTTCTCTTGAATCTTTGAAAGGGAGGTACTGTGAAATAGTTTTATATATTACAGCAATGCTGTCTGAGTCCTCAAGACTGAGCAATATTTTTTTCCGGCATAGAGGTAGGTGGGAGATGAGGAAAATTGGACAGGTTCTATTTAGCAAAGTTTCGAATTTGAAGGTAGTGAAAGAAATGTGTTGCTAGTAAGTTAAATTTGGTGTGTAATTGTTCATGGAATGCAAAAACTTTGTCTAAGTACAGATCTCTAAGTGATTTAATCCCAGAGGTTTTCCAGGTATTAAAAGCTGTGTACGTTTGAGAGGGTGGAAGAAGGTGGTTCTTGTGCAAAGGTACCACAGATAAAAGCCTATCTGTGTTAAAGTACTTCCTACATTGGTTGCATGTTCTGTTTGAATGAAGCACAATTGGGTTGTTAGTATATTGGCAATAACTTGTATTTATAGGGGTACAAAGCAAGGAATATAAAGAAGTACTGCAGGGTTTTATTTCTATTGCGCACCAAGCCTGTATATGTTTGTCTATGTCCATGTCCATGTCCAGGTTTTTATAGTTTGTATGTTTGCTGCCCAGTAATGAAATTGAAAGTTAGGTAGAGCCATGCCGCCTTCTGCCTTAGGTCTTTGTAGGGTTGCCCTTTGGATACGTGGATGTTTTGAATTCCAAATAAATGAGGTTATAGTTAAGTCTAATTTCTTAACAAATGATCTATTGATGTATATTGGAATGTTTTGAAATAAAAAGCTTAGGAAGGACATCTTAACAATGTTAATTCTTCCAGCTAAAGTGAGATGAAGGGTTGACCATCTATGCAAGTCTTGCTTAATTTTTTCCATACAGACGGCAAAATTTTGTTGATAAACAGCTTTATATTTATTTGTGATGTTTACCCCTAGGTATTTAAACTGATCTGTGATGATAAAAGGGAAGGTGTCCAGTCTAACATTGTATGCTTGAGAATTTACTGGGAAGAGCACACTTTTATTCAAATTGATTCTGAGACCAGTAATCTTTTGAAATTCTGTTAGTGCTGTTAGGACTGCAGGCACAGTATTTTGTGGGTCTGATATATACCGTACCATATCATCTGCATATAGAGAAACTTTATCTCCCCTTTATCTCAGTAGAATTTCGACAGTGAATTGCCAGTGGCTCAATGGCAATTGCAAAAAGCAGTGGTGACAAGGGGCATCCTTGTCTGGTACCATGCTATAGTTTAAAGTAGTCTGAATTGATACTGTTAATACAAACTGAAACTTCTGGATTGGTATGCAGTAATTTAATCCATGCACAAATGTTTGGGCCAAACCCAAATTTCTTCAATGTAGTGAAAAGGAAGTTCCTTTCAACCATCTCAAATGCTTTTTCTGAATCTAATGATAATATAATCTCCGGGGCGTTTCACTTTGTTGGTGAATATATTACACTAGCAAAATACCCATGCTTCGCAGTGAAGTAGTGAGTTAAAGAAATTATGAAAAAGAAAAGGAAACATTTTAAAAATAACGTAACATGACTGTCAATGTAATTGTTTTGTTACTGTTATGAGTGTTGCTGTCATCAAGGATTTGATTATCATTATTTCTTTCAATCAGTTTTGTATTTGGAGTTATGTGTTGTGTTCAAGTTACATTCCGTGTTTGTCAACCATTGTAAAGATAACAGGTTTCATTCATCAAAGTGTTCACTATCCAAATCGCTACTCGTGAATCTAAGATGTTTAACAGGCATTCCCGGTATTAACTTGTGGATTTGCCTGCAAATATTTAGCAGCAGCATGTCTATGAACTTGTGGAATGGCCTGAGAGTATTTAGCGACAGCATCTCTATGAAGTTGTGAATTTGCCTACGAGTATTTAGCATCTGCATCCACTGCATACCAATTTATAAATTTTATGTCCGTTTGAGGTTAAAAAGAATAAAAAAAATAGCACTTTTTCCCCAACGTGGAATCAAACTCGGGTCTTTGAGGCACGGCAAGCCTACTGCCCTCTGAGTCACCAAATCTTACCACTAAGCCACGGAAGCTGTTGTATTGTTCTTGTTGAACCTTTTGTAAAAGTGTTTATTTGATGTTTGGACTTCATATATTCTATAGTTTATGCCTACATTTTGTAACAATTATTTCTAAACTATGAAAAAGTTTCTGTTTTAACAATGTGTTTACACAGATTACTGTAGAAATGGAACACACATGAAATGCGTGTGTTCCAAATAACGATGTATTATTTCCACTCTAAAACTCCACTTTACTCCCAGATAATCAATCAAGGCATGAGCTGGGAGAAGTTCGTGTACGTTCTAAATCGGTGGGGAGATGGAATAGCTGGCTGCTTGCAGATTGTCTTTATCAGCACATTTAGATGACAAAAGACACTGGCAGAGAGGATTTAAGGTGGGCTGGATCTACGAGTTTTTTCGTAGGCTCTGGTAATTCTAGTGTTAAGTGAAGAAATGCTGTCCTAGTGATCTGATTAATATGTGATTTAAAATTCAGGTCACAGTCAACAGTCTTGAGTAGGGGTTTAACTACAGCAGTATTAAGACAGTTTGGGAAGACCCCCCTATCTAATGACGAGTTTACTATGTCAAGAATACTATCAATTAGCACGCCCAATATTTCTTTGAAAACATTTCTTGGTATTGGGTCAAGGATGCAGGTGGAGGGTCTCAGTTGAGAAATGATTTTATATAAATCAGGTAAATCTATCCTGGTGAAAGAATTTAATTTGTTTATAACGGAGTACTGGGGCTTAAGAGGATGCGCAGTGTTGATGAGATATACTATATTATTTCTAATATCATTAATTTTTTGATTGAAAAATACAGCAGTAGTTTCACTGGAAGTATTCTGGAGGCATTCCATTGAGTTACCTGGGTTTAGCAGACGATCAACCATAGAGAATAAGACTCTGGGATTACTAGCATTGTTATTTATAATTCTAGAGAAATAGCAGTGCCTCTCAAGATGGACTGTGTTATTGTATTCTCTTATTTTAACTTTCAATATCTCTTAGTGGATAGTTAGTTTAGTTTTTCTCCATTTACGCTCAGCTCTCCAGCATGTTCTCTTTAAATCAGACACTCTTTGGGTCTTCTATGGTATAACAATGCTAGAAGATTTTTTAAATGTCTTTTCAGGTGTGACTATGTCAGCAGCAGCTTTCACCTTAGTATTAAATTTTACCACCTTACTATTTACATTATCCTCGCTATTGTAGTTAGCACTACAAACAAACTGGTTTCTTGGAATGTTTGTAAATTTTGAAGCTGCTGATGAGTCAAAGAAGCATTTTTTAACAATATGCTTCTTGTGAATGTTTTCTATCTTTATTTCTATATTAAATAGTAGAAGAAAATTGTCTGATAGACCAATATCAATGATCTGCTTCACATCAACTTTTAGTCCTTTAGTAATTACTAAGTCTAACATATGACCTGCTTTATGTGTAGGATGATTAACGAGCTGTCTCAAATCAAAAGAGTCCAGGAGGTTCATGAATTCTTTTACTTTTGGGTCACACTGCTTATCGATATGAAAATTAAAGTCACCAGCTATTAGGACCGCGTCATAGTTCGTAATTATAAGTGACACTAAGTCTGAGAATTCTTCAAAGAAAGACGCATTGTATTTTGGAGGTCTATACATGGATAATACTAGAAACTGAGAAACTCCATGAATAACAACGGCAAGATACTCAAAGGAAGTGAATTTACCAAAATGGACATCTTTACACTTTAACCAGCGCGAGGAAATGTTTGCTAAACCGCCGCCTTTTTTTCCTTGGTGATCTGCACGAGCAAAACCGTAATTTAGAGGCAGAGATTCGATTAAAACAGCCGCACCATCAGAGCTAAGCCAAGTTTCACTTAGTGCAATAAAATCAATTTTCCTATCACTATTAAGATTGTTGATGTTGATTGTCTTGTTGATTAATGCTCTAATATTTAATAAAGCCATATTTAATGTTTCGGAAGAGCAGAGCTGAATTTTATGTGCGTTATGGGTAATCGAGATAGAAATTAAGTTATTTGTATTAGTGCTGCTCTGTGCATATTTTTTATTTAATCTATAATCTGTTTTTATAGATTTAATACCTTGTTCATTTAAAAGTGTAATTGTAATTAAATTATTCGTATTGATGCTGCATTGCCTAGATTTTTTACATGCATTGAGGTTAGTTATTAGAGCAGTAATGCGGTGCACTTTTATGGGAGACTTTGTTAAAGAATTATCATGTCCTAGCAAAGCATTACGGAAAGGGTTAGGAGTAGAAATAGCGAATCAAGAGAGACAAATTAACTTGATGTTTTCGGAGAGGACCTGGGCGCTGAATCTTTTTGGATGTAGTATCTCAAACTTTACTTTCAAGTGACCATTCTCTCACTTGAGTAATTGTAGATGAGATGCAGCATCTTGTAGAATGCTGATTACTACTAAAACAGATAATCTATTTCGATACACTTGGTTGAAAGCTTATTGGGTAACCGTCTAATGCAGGACACCTTTGTATACATCATCACATTCACTCAAATCAGGGCAAAACCAGTCAAGCTAACTTGTACATTTTTGTTATGTGGGATAAAATGAGATAAATAGTGCATGTAAGCTCCACATAGACAGTGATCTGCCTTAAAATCAGACCCAGGTCTTCAGGGTCTGTGAGGCATCAGTATTGTCATCTGTTGCATATAATATGAAATAAGAAAATTGACCTTTTTGCAGAGCAATTTAGATGGATAAATTGGTGGATTTTGTATTTTTGTGTATTGCTTAAAGATAGCATTGTTTGCAATTTTACTGATTTAATTTTGAGTGAAGCTTTTTCAAACATAATAGAGAAAAGAAGTCAAGAGAGAATTAATCACTTTTGTTACTGCATTTCTTTGATATATTACAGCCTGAATATAGCCCTCATTTATTGAAAGAACTCAACAATGTGTTTAGTAGTAATTCCTATCATGCGAATCATGGTTGTGAAAGTTATTTCTTAACTAGGGTAATACCTTAGAAGGTGCAGTTTATGATGAACTATTGGAATTTTTAAAGTAATGTTCTTCTCACTATTTTATTGCTTCCCGTAATATAGTGGTGTTTTCTGTATTTCAGGATAATATTCAGCTTCAGACATTAAAGCTTAACTTGTCACCAAAATTGTACCACTTGGGGTCTTCAAAACATGTTTCTTTATTACAGTGTGTTAGAGATATACTGTACATTTGTGATCAGGGAGAGATAAACAAAAGGAAGATAACATGGTGGCCTGAAGATGAAAAGTAAAATTGTCTTAGCTACTTTGAGTCAAACTAATGAATACTTTGACCCATTTAAATTGTTAGAATGGCTACCACAGAGGCTGAATGGTAACTTCCATTCATTTTAAAATTGCATGTTTTTGACATGTTTGTTAATCTCTTGCATTTCTTTTAAAATAAGACTATTTACAGTTGTGCTTGAAAGTTTGTGAACCCTTTAGAATCTATATATATAATTCACTAAGGGCATGCAAGACAGTGAGCGCAAGCAAGACAGGACCACGGCCGCCAACTCACAGAGCCCCGTCCGCCAACACTAAGACCATGGGATATGCTCGACAGAGCCCCACCCGCCAACTCTAACCCTCCTACCGCGTCATGGGATACACACGAAAGAGCCACGCACGCCAACTGTAACCATCCTCCCGCATCCAGCCTCGCTCTCGAGGCATGTGCACTGCCTGCTCATGTGCCCGCACGCAACAACTCACCAAACACAGCCTCAGACGCTTTCGTCTATGCAAAAGTCCACATGCACCTCTGAGCCACGTTGACTTTTCACCACACGCAAGACGGAGAGCCCCGCCCGCCAACTCTAACAGAGCCCTGCCCATCTGTTACGCACGAACGCCCACTCTAACCCTCCTCCCACGTCATGGGGAACGCACGACAAGGCCCCACCCACCAACTCTCACCCTCCGCAGGCTTCCAACATCACTCTCGAGGCAATTATATGGCGACATCGACTTCTCAACTGTCACTCTGGAACAACTCAGTTCGTGAGCTATATTAAGCATCACCAACGAAGACTCATTACACCTTAATGAACAGGTGCTGAAACGTATCCCTAATGACGAAGTAACTTTCACCAGCGTTGACTCCATCGTCGCAGACGATCCTGCAGATCAACTTGAATTCCCCGAAGAATTTCTTAATAGTCTTACTCCCACTGGCATGCCTCCGCATAAACTCAAAATTAAAATTGGTTCAGTCATCATGCTTCTCAGGAACCTCATGCCAGCAAAAGGTCTCTGTAATGGCACTAGACTTTCTGTTACCAGCATTCACCGCAATGTACTGGAGTGTAAAACTATCACATCTGCTACCTCACAAACTGTCCTTATTCCCCGGATTTCCATGACCCCATCAGATTCTAATTTGCCTTTTACTTTTACACGCAGACAATTTCTTGTTAGATTGGAGTTTGCAATGACTATTAATAAGGCACAAGGACAAACTTTCAAAAAAATATGCCTGTATCTGCCAAAACCTGTTTTTACTTACGGACAATTGTATGTTGCTCTCTCCAGAGTTCCATCTTTTCATTCACTGACAGTTGTATCCACAAACCCTCCCCATTTGGACAATTGTGTCTTTCAGGAAGTGTTCACTCATCAATAAATAATTATATGCGGCATATGCTATGCCGTGGGTTGGCTAGTTTTCTATATTTCTGCATAAATATGACCTAAACATCATCAGATTTTCACTTAAGTCCTAAAAGTAGATAAAGAGAAAACAGTTAAACAAATGAGACAAAAATATTATACTTGGTCATTTATTCATTAAGTAAAATGAATGAATATTATATATTTGTGAGTGGCAAAAAGTATGTGAACCTTTGCTTTCAGTATCTGGTGTGACCCCCTTTGCAGCAATAACTGCAACTAAACGTTTCCAGTAATTTTGATCATTCCTGCACACTGGCTTGGAGGAATTTTAGCCCATTCCTCCGTATAGAACAGCTTCAACTCTGGGATGTTGGTGGGTTTTCTAACATTAACTGCTCACTTCAGGTCCTTCCACAACATTTCAATTGGATTAAGGTCAGGACTTTGACTTGACCATTTCAAAACATTAACTTTATTCTTCTTTAACCATTCTTTGGTAGAACGACTTGTGTGCTTAGGGTCATTGTCTTGCTGCATGACCCACCTTCTCTTGAGATTCAGTTCATGGACAGATGTCTTGACATTTTCCTTTAGAATTCTCTGATATAATTCAGAATTCATTGTTCCATCAATGAAGGCAAGCCATCCTGGCCCAGATGCAGCAAAACAGGCCCAAACCATGATACTACCACCACCATGTTTCACAGATGGGATAAGGTTCTTATGCTGGAATGCAGTGTTTTCTTTTTTACAAACATAACACTTTTCATTTAAACCAAAAAGTTCTATTTTGGTCTCATCCATCCACAAAACATTCTTCCAATAGCCTTCTGGTTTTTCCACGTGATCTTTAGCAAACTGCAGACGAGCAGCAATGTTTTTTTTGGGGAGCAGTGGCTATCTTCTTGCAAACTTGACATGCACACCATTGTTGTTTGGTGTTCTCCAGATGGTGGACTCTTGAACATGAACATTAACCAATGTGAGAGAGGCCTTCAGTTGCTTAGAAGTTACCCAGGATCCTTTGTGACCTCATCGACTATTACACGCCTTGTTCTTGGAGTGATCTTTGTTGGTCGACCACTCCTGGGGAGGGTAACAATGGTCTTGAATTTCCTCCATTTGTACACAATCTGTCTGACTGTGGATTGGTGAAGTCCAAACTCTTTAGAGATGGTTTTGTAACCTTTTCCAGCCTGATGAGCATCAACAACTCATTTTCTGAGGTCCTCAGAAATCTCCTTTGTTCGTGCCATGATAAACTTCTACAAACACAAGTTGTGAAGAGCAGACTTTGATAGATCCCTGTTCTTTAAATAACACAGAGTGCCCACTCACACCTGATTGTCATCCCATTGTTTGAAAACACCTGACTCTAATTTCACCTTCAAACTAACTTCTAATCCTAGAGGTTCACATACTTGTGCCACTCACAAATATGTAATATTCGATCATTTTCCTCAATAAATAAATGACCAAGTATAATATTTTTGTTTCATTTGTTTAACTGGTTTCTCTTTATCTACTTTTAGGACTTGAGTGAAAATCTGATGATGTTTTAGGTCATATGTATGCAGAAATATAGAAAATTCTAAAAGGTTCACAAACTTTTAAGCACAACTGTAACTGGTAGATGTCAGTTGTACTATTATTTAATTTTTCTATATTTTTTTAGGTTTATTAAGGGTTATGCAGTAGTAGTATGCCTCTCTAGAGATATCCATAGCAGTAGAGTGTTGTACCCTGTTAGCCATAGACTGATACAGGAGAAAGCAGGGTGAAATGACACCTTTTATTGGCTAACTAAATAGATTACAAATGCAAGCTTTTGCGGCAGCTAAGACCCCTTCATCAGGCAAGGTGTAACAAAGAAAATGAAAAATACTCTAGCTTATATTGGGACAGCAAAGTGATTTTTTTCTTTCATCTTAACAACCTTTTTGTTCAAATGTGTGGTGCTATCGTGATTCTTTTTTTTAACCCTGCTTGAAGAGACCATGTATTGTTTTTTAATTTGGGCATTGGATTTGATTATTAAAACATTTTATTGGTATATTAACAATATAGTCTTGCTGCCATTTCATATGTTGTTTTGGATCATGGACATCGCATATTTTTTGTTTTGTTTTGTGGATGCTCACAGACTTTTTGTGGCATTCCACAAAGGTGCCGCCATACTATTTTTAGACTGCTATGTGTATTGGTCACATAACATTTTGAATCATCGTTCCCCACATTCGTTAAATAAAGGATGGCAACAAATTCTTGTCAGGCATCTAGACTTCTGGTAAAAATACTTTCAGGTAGATGGGACTTTTTGACATGTTTACTTGACTTTTTTTTGTTTGAGTATTTTCTTTTCCTGCTTTAACCTGTTTCTTGATTATGACTTTTTCTCATTTCTCTTGGTCATTGCAACCTTCTGTTTATATGGCTGACAACATTCTTTTGGTATCAGTACAACTGTGATGGAAAGTGTCATTGCTAAGCTGCAAATGACACCATGAAAGCTGAGCTGAGAGCAAGTGTGGGTCACTTCCAGAGTTTGATCATTGAAACATACTCTCCTGATATTAAACAATTTGTGGAAATTCTGCTGTCCTGTTTTTATTAGCATATACACTTGTAAATGCATATTTTCCACAATAAACATAATACATTTCAACAGTAATCCCTCTGATACCACTATTAAAGTAGGCCTATTTCTGTTTTATCTGGTGTTACTTGTTACATGTACAGGTTTTATTTACCTCAAGTAAACTGTATGGCCCATTAATATTGTGTGGTGTGGAAAAATAAAAATTAACAGATGTGCTAAATGATGCTTATGTTGTTTTGTGCAGTGTGGCTCTTTATATCATTGTCACCAAGCTAAAGGTCTGCTTTTCAAGAAACAGTGAGAATTGTTGACATACACGCAAGCACAAAATGTTCTAGTTTTATTTTAATTTAATGGGTCAACTAACGAATAAAGCAATATGTTACATTATTTCCCAATAATATAATCAATTCATCTAACTTATTGTAGAATTCTTTACAAAATGAATGCATGTTCAAATAGCAGCAATCCCATAAACATGACAAAAGATGATGCGAACATGAATATATTGCAAACAAGTACATTCTTTCGGGAAAAATGTACAAAATAAAGTGTTCTGGTTTACAGAAAACTATAGGTGTGATTTGACACTGCTTTGTAGTTGAGAGCCTGAGGAGCCAGTATTAATGAGGCTCGAAAGCACCACGAGGATCAGTTCCATCTGTGGTTTAATTTTAATTATTATTGTCTTCATCAAAATAAATGAGAGATTTTGAAGTCATTTCTTTTGATTGTTTGCCACAGGGGGTTGGGCGCCATGTCACCGTAAGTATAAAGTTGCATTTGGGAAATCTTATAAGATCTCAGAATTGGATGTCTTGCTAAATTACACATTCACAGTTTAATCTTTGAGTAAATAAATAAAAAATGTTTTCAAAGTTTTTTTTTGGATCTTCAAGAACCTGGCAGCTGCATTAAAAAGCTCAGAAAACAAACACTCCAGGGCATTTGTTTACCCTGCATGTTCCATATATAACATGAATCATTTGAGATCCTCCAAAGCCAGCATTTTAGGTATTCAGAACTCTCAGTGTCCTACTCTATATGAATGTTTATTTTGCTCTGCAAACTTTATATAGGTTATTTCACTTTGTGGCTCTGAACACACATATCCAGTAATATGTAATTTTGTGATTCTACTGCATTTAAACTAAATTTATATAGTTTTAATGAACTGGATAAATTAATTAATATTCGTTCTTAGACCATTTTTAATTCAATTAATAATACAGTCAGTAATCATGATAAATGTTTTAAGTTCATTAAGCCCATAATAAATGCTTCCAACCTAAGGAATGTTTTTATGTATTGTGGCAAAGGCGCTATATAAGCGTCGACCCGACACAGACTGACAACAGAGGCACGTGTAAAATAAACAAAAAGAAGTTTTATTTTTCTTCAGCCGTGGGGCACGTCTTCCCCATGTTCCACAGACTCAACACAGTCCCAAAACACCCAAAAGCAAAAACACCCCAAACCACACTCTTCTTCTTCCTCCACTACTCCTCCTCCCAGGCAGCTTCGTCCTCCTCCTCTCAACTCTGGCGTACCTAGAGTAGTGGCTGCAGGTTCCTTTTATAGCACCCCCGGAAATGCTCCAGGTGCTCGTTGCCATACTTCAGGCTGCACTTCCAGGTGTGGCTTCAGTCCAGCCCACATGGGCTCGTTAAGCCAAGCAGCTCCCCCTGGCGATGGCCATGGAGCCCAACAGGGATGAGCTCCAGTGTTCCACCATTGTGGCCCCAATGCAACCCAGGGGGGCTGCCACCAAATGTTCCGTGGGATATAGTGTGCATCCCCTGGCTGCTCCCCCAGATCCAGTATCAAAGGGGCATCCTGGCCATCCACCACAGTATATATTTTGTATTAATAATTTAGTTTCAGATTAATATCCAGTAAATATTTTTGCTGTTTTAACTTTAAGGGGGTCATGTCACCATTTTCTAGCTTCAGTAAAAGGCATTATACACAATTCATGATGCTTCACTTTATAACATAGTGCACCCCTCCATTCACTGTCCAAGATTACCAACTGAAAACCTTTGAACAATCTTAGTCTTGGGCGTGCAGTGTTTAAAGCTTTCTAGATAACAACTCTAGTATTTAATTTCTTGATTCAGGTTATGTTTTTAGGATTTTGGTTCTGGGGACCTCTTATCCTTTGATTAACTGGTTTTTGACAGTTCTTATTTAGACTTTGCTTACGATTTGCTGTTGACAACAGTATTTCAGAATGTGAGATATTGACTATTCCTCAAAAGCATGCACATCTCCTGGTCTCTTTAAAATCATCTTTGCTGTGGTTTACTAACTCTGCAAACAGGTAATTAAGATAGGTTAGCTAAAATTAAAAAAAGCAGGGTGCCTGCCTTATGCCATGGTCTAGCTGATGCTCACTACTGACATAACAACTACCACCTGGATACTGAAGTTCTGCTTTGAAGTACAGTATAAAAATCATTATTGATGCAAAGTCTTGGATTTGAATAATGCTGGATGTTCTTGGAAGGCTTACAACTGTTCACATGGTATTTAGTTAAGAAATACAGAGTCTATTTCAGATCATCCATTAGCCATTTCTCTTTTGACTAGGATTTTGAATTTTTTTATTATGAACTTGCAGCAGAAATACAGAATTGTTTATATAGATCGGTACTATAAAAAATGCATGTTCCTCTAATGGTGAAGTGACAATGGTCCAATGTGTTATTTTTTTCTACAAAGTACAGAACAAATTTGAAAATGATTTGATCATTGTTTTCATGGTTGACATTTAAACATGAGTGTGATATAGCTTAAGTGTGCTTGGGTTGGAAGAAACTTCATTCTTCATTCTGTGTACTTAGCTGTAAATCATTTGTTGGTGTTATTTTGCTTTGTGACTTTTTACCATCTAGAATTTGCTTCCTTGGTTGATTTGTGAAGTTCTATTAGTGACCACCTCTTTATTCTTCCATTTTAAAAAAAACACACCTCAATCTGTATTTTTACATTAGAACCCTATGTACAAAATGTACTGATCCTGATTCTACTATCTTGCCTACAGTCAATCTATTCCCATGTTTAAGTTTGACTTAGCTTATAATATGTAGTGCTTTAAAGATGTAAAAGTAGTAATTACATGAAAAGAAAAACAAATTAAAATTAGATAAGAAAAATGTTTAAACAGTATATAAAAATAATATGCACTTACATAAGACAGATAATATAATTAAGAGAAATAGAGTCCTTAGATATAGAATTGGTTTTTTTTTTTTTTTGTTTAAGTCTGTGAATGACAAGCTGATGATAAGGTCAGCTGGCCAGGATGGACAGAAAAAATCTGAAAAACTCTGGTTAAGCTGGAGAAAAAAAATAACAAAACAAAATCTGTAGAGGTTACAGGTCAAAAGACTGTTCAGCTCCCACTGGACATTCTATGTAACATGATGTTAAGTAGTTCTTCATTGGTTGTTTTTAAGGCATCATCTCAGAGGATGTGATACATTAGCTGTTGTAGCAGATTGAGATATCTGCTTTCATTCAGACCTCACAGGTGGCTGCACAGGACTTTGTTCAGGTGGTGGTGCGTAACACAACTACAGAAGTGAAGATTATTGCGGATTCATCAAAGAGTATGACAATCCTATGCATAACTAGTTTATTAAGGGTAGAACTAAATTGTAGTTGCAAGAAGGCCGAGTTAAAAAGTTAGTTTTTACAAGTTTTTTAATGATCTACAATGTTAGTCTGATGTATCACTAATTGTTATTGTTGGTATTCCAGAGTTTTGGTGCATAACAGCAGATGGCTGTCTCACCTCTTCTTTTATTCTTGGCTCTTGGAAAAATAAGCAGGCCACTTATTGAAGATCTAAGTATTTTAAAGCCAATTCTAAAAGTATTGGGTCAATGATGTAATGGTGTTAATACTGGTGAAATGTGCTCAGATTTTTTGTTTCTGTCTAGGATTATTGCTGATGCATTCAGAACTAACTGCAACCAATTGATGCCTTTCTTATGTAGATCAGTTAGAAATGCATTACAGTAATCTATCTGACTAAAAACAAAACCATGATTTAATTCCTCTGCATCTTTCAGTGTTATAAGAAGTCTAACTTTTGCAATGTTCTTTAAATGGAAAAGTAAAGGAAGAGAGCCTTTAACCACCTACATCTCATGGAAATATATTGGCTATAAAGTTCCTAAACTGAAATGGCAACACCTCAAGTTTAGAAACTTACGGTGTTGAGGTTAAACACAATCTTAAAATTGTCAAAAATGAAAAACCAAAATATAACATGGAAAGAATATGCAGAACATACACACTATCGTGCATGTCCAGTAGAATCTGTAACTACCATGTGACCAGGTGTTTTATGTATAGTGCTATACCGGAAAACAACTGAAAAAAAATGATTTTCTAAATGCACATCTGTTCTTTCTTCACCAGGAGTCTTTAAAACATGAGAATCATACTGCACATTTATTTTCCACAAAGTGGAAGGTGCACATGTAGACTTCCTTAGTGTACTCACTGTAAAAAGAGCAGGCAGTCCAAATAAGTAAAGAATGAGGATCTGGAGAAAAAACTGAGTCAAAGGGAAAAACAAGGGTCAGAAACAAAAGCCATAATGAAACATCAAAACCAAACCCAAAAAGTGGATTGCTTGGATGTTAAAACCATCTAAACAACACCAAGAGTAGTATTCCATGTGATAGAAACACATACCAGACATCATGAAAAGGTTTGGGGCAGCCACCCGTATATAACACCATTGGCTGCAAAAGGCTTTTGAAAATAACATAGTTGTTCACAAGATAGAACTAATTCATTGCTGGTAACATGGCGGCTTTAAAGGCCCGTATAGGAAGTAACGTCATTGAAGGGGCCAGAACCATAAGTGATGACTTCTGGACTGGAAGTGGAGTCATCTAGGGCCCCAAAACCGGAAGTGACATCATCGAGAGACCCCAGAACCAGACATGCGCAGGATTTCTCGGGAATGGTCTACAGGGAACCAAGAAAGACACAGTGCACCCTTCCGCCCCCTGGACGGATGTGGTATTACCATTACTTAAGCCCTTTAGCTGCCTCCTAGACGCACGTATATGACATCCAGTTTCATGGAAACTCAAGAAAAATTAAAAAGAAGCTCAGACCATAACGGAGAATCATAACACTTGGCAGCTTTTTCAAAGTTAGTGTGGGTGAATATCAAGATTAGCATGACACAGCATAGTATCTTGTAAACAATGCATTCCTGATACTGATCTTGTGACAGAGAGGGGGCGCCATCGCTCCCTTGAACCCTCAGACTTGACTCCAGACACCAAATAAAAGTCCAAATTATTATTTTATTTGAACTATACAGTGCACAAAGCACCCTCCTCTCCACAATACTTATAAATTAAACAATAAATTAATCAATAACAATCCTCCACACTCCCAGACGCGTTGCCACCCTTCCACCCAGCTCAGCTCGACGTCTGGGATTTCCCATCATCCTTTTATAGTCCCTGACCCGGAAGCGTTTCTAATCCCCAGTCCATGTGATGTCCTATCACTTCCGGGTCAAATAAAAAAGTCCTTTTCTTCACCCCGGAAGTACGTCATCTCTCCTGTCGCTATGACTAAAACGCACTTCTGGGTTATATGGCACAAATGACTCTCTGGGCCTCCCTGCAGCATCCTCTGTTGGCCCCTGTGGTATCCAGCAGGGCTGTAGAGGAAAACACCATTGTCCATGATTCCTTGCTGGTATCCGGGGCACCTCCATGCCTGGGGGCATTGGCGGGATGAAAAGCTGGCCATGGACCACAATCTTTATTTATTTAATTTTTTCGAATTACTGTGGCAGCCTTTAAAGGAGCACATGGAGATGGATCTTTCATACTTTAAAAAAAAAATTTTGTAAAAAAAATTAAAAATTGTGGTCCTCAGTTTAACTTGGGGAATGACCTTTATGCCCCATCACTAAGTTGGCATGTTCAGGATGTACGCACACACCCAAGGATATACACAACACTGCATAACCAGAAACATGTTTGCATTACCTTGTCCTGAAACGAGCTTATATACTTCAAGAAGCAAGATCATTCTTTTTCTTATTATTTTTCCCAGCAGCAGCAGCGCCTAGCATTGCCTGAGTAAGTAATTTTAAGGCAGAGGTATCTTAACTTCTATAAATTACTGTATGTTTTTTAAAGTGTATTCTCCCAGAGACAAATTATTTAGTCTCAAAATCCAGTAGAAGTACTGTCCTTAAAACTCACTGTAATAAGAAAAGAAGAAATCTCCAAGGTCAAAATTTTAAGTTCCAAATTAGTCCAATGTCTCTTTCTGACAAAGTGGGATATGTCTGCAAAATGTTGATATTGGGCCAAATATTATATTATATTATATAAAGAACAAACACCCACACATCAACATTAAAAAATTGAATAAATTGCTTAAGAAGAGTAAGCTAAAGGCTTGTTATAAACATTATAATAATAGGATAAATTACTGAGGGAAGCTTATTACTTATTTTACTCAGCCATCAATACAGAAACTGCATTGCTGCTTTTGAAATAATAGTTGTTTGATTGAGCATTAAGCTGTGAGCACATCCATTTTAATTGCTGTGTCAGGAAATCTTGGTTACGCCATGTTCATAAGATATTGCTCTCATTTTTTCTCAACAGTATGACTGTTAAATCATTGAGAAAGAATGACCACACTTTTTCCACAGTTTACATTCAGTCTGATGAGTATTATGAAACCCATTTTGTTTCCATCTCATCCCATCTTGTTTTTAAGGTTTTTGTTATTTTTCAGATTAATCATTGCTTTAATACCTCTTGTTTTTTACTTCAAATACTTGGAACATGCAACATTTTTACATTTCCAGATTAACTGTTCAGCTCCGTGTGGGAATCAACAAAACCACCTCAAGTCATTGGGTGGGGTGGAGGAGTTGAAACATAAGCCTTTATTTCAGGTTGCTTATGTACACACTAGTAAGTGTGCAAAATGTCATAGCTAAATTCTTGGTGACCTTTCAGCAACCCAGAATGCAGAATAATACTGATGTCACTTCAACTTTTTACATTCTCATACTTTTAAAGACTTCAAGGAATGAAGAAGTAGTAATGTATAGAAAAAGCTCTTTGACTGAAACAAGACCGGGTTGTGACTGGTTTCATAATATCTTCACAAAAACTTGTGTTGCAAACATTAAACATACTGTACAATACAGCTATACTCTTTCATCTTAACAGCAAATATAAGACTGTTCTGAGTGTGTCTTGATATTTAAAAGTTTTTTATATCTTTATTCCTGGCATACAGAAAGTAGGATAATGTGACATGGGTCTTATGTAAAACATTAGTTGTATATTTTTTATTATTTATTTTACCTCTCTGTAAGGATGTGTTTTGTATTTTTGAAGTTGATTTTTTTTTGCACAATTGTGGCATTTTCTTTCTTAGGGGAGGAATAATTCCTAAGCTAACAAGTTAGACAATGTAGGCATCGCCTAATGTTCAGGTGCATTCAGTGATTGAGTTAACTGATATAACAGTTGAAGCATTTCACATTTTTTATTTACTTCACCCAAGAGTCAGTTATTACATTTTGTTTATTAAATAGTTTTGTATCAATGAGTCATATTTAAAAGTAATAGCAATGCTAGAGTGCAATTACATGTGTAGGCAGACAACATCAAATATATGCTTGTGAACAGCACATTACACTAGAGTTAAAAATGGAGCACGCTTATGGTGGCTGAATGGCGTTAATCGCAGTAAGGAGATCATGGGTTTGCGTCACAGGTTCTCCCTATATGGTAGCGCTTTGAGTAGTGAGAAACTCGCTATACATATATATATGTAATGAATTATTATTATTATTATACAGTACATAGCAGATTGCAATTCAAGTGATGTGAAAATGTCATCAGTTTATGTGTTCAGTTTTCATAAACAATATTTTTGAAATTATACCTGACAGAGTAACGTCCAATAATTAGCTATTGAAAAATATCTATTAATACAGAATTACCAATACTAACATAAAATCAGTATCATTACTATCCTACAAAAGAAGAAAATTAACTCAGATAAATTCCTCATCCTGCTATTAATATTACTTAAAACACATTAATTCATTAAAATTATATAAATAAGTAACAAATTGACAAGGATATGAGTTATTGTATAATAGTAATTTGAATAGTATAATGGGAAAGAAAATCAGGGGCTTGCTATGATCCTTCGTGTTTATCTCCTACTGAGAGGGCTCAAGGGCTGGACACCAAAGATCAGGGTGTTAAGCCACTGCAGGTTCCCATCTCTAAATGCCACTGTCCATTTTTAAACCCTTCCTATGTTTGTATCAGTTAGGGCAGCAGTGCCATTCCCATGTTGTCAATTAGTTTAAACACCACTTGGCTACAGGTTGATAAAGTCTGTTCTATACAGTAATGACCTATAGATCATATTTTTCAACAAATTCAGTCTTATATATTCTTACATAATTTCTCCTTCCACTTATTTCTATAGAAGTAACTTTTTGTATTCTAATGGTTAACTTACCTAAAGCAGCAGTAGAGGGGCACTGCTGTGTAAGTGTTTGCGTGCACGTGCGTGCTCTCTGCCCAGTGTCACTCGCTCACTTGCATTGGGCATCCAAGCGGCTGTCAGACGAGTAAAAGTGGAAAATATACAAAATATTCAAGTTCTAGCTAAAGTTCTCAAGATAAATTTGAAACAGTAAACTAATTCATAGTTGAAGCTACACAGACTGTTTCTCTGTTTTAAGAGGAATGAGATAGCAAATTTTTCAGTGCTTTTCAACGGGAAATTTAGAAATTTTAAAACTATATACAGCGTGATCTGTTTCAGATATCTGAACAAATGCTGAACCGTTTTGACAAATTTCTTTGAAGATTAAGTGTGTCCTATTTCAACAAAATTGGTCTACAGGCGGCTGAGTTGTTTGAAGTGTACAGACAGACAAACATGGGCTTTCGCAAGAGGTGCTTTATGTATTATATGCTGATCCATCTAAAAAATGTCTTCTCCAGCAGCTTACAGCAATACTCAGTGATGCAACAGAAGTAATTTAAAAAAAAAGCCTTAAAACTCTATATTTACAGTACATCCACTTTAAAGTGGCAAAGATTCCAATATCAGACAATGTTTATATACCACTCTTTACAGGTTTATGTAAGCAACATTAAATCATTTTTATTACAGATTCTTGACACTGTCTTTCTCAAGGGAAATATACATGTTCATAGCCTTTGGCATAGGTTGAGTTTTCATGTAAACAGTTGTCCTTGTAACGGTAGCTGCTGAGTAGATTAGAAGTGTTGGAGTTGATCATCTGAAAGCAAAACATATCTATAATTATTTAGGACAACATTTTGTTTGAACTTAAATGGCTTAAATATGTGCATACAACTATGATTCTCAGGAAAGAAAATGGTCAACTGGGAATAATAGCAGCAATAGAAAATAACTAGGAGATGGAATAAAAACATAGGGACTGGTAGAATTGTTTTGTAGTTACAAGCAAAGTCAAAGCCAGTTGACAAAGCCATACACTTACCTAGCAATAGTCAAAACTAAATGTTGCAAAGTCTTCACACTATCCATCCAGCCATCCATCCATTATCCAACCCGCTATATCCTAACACTGGGTCACAGGGGTCTGCTGGAGCCAATCTCAGCCAACACAGGGCACTAGGCGGGAATAAATCCCGGGCAGGACGCCAGCCCACCGCAGGGCACACACACACACACACATACACACCTGTCTCCAACTAAGTTTAATTTTCAGTGCTATACCAAGAGAATATACCAAATCAAGAAGCATAATCAAAATATCCAAAAACAGAACATGCCAGAAGTTTAAGACGCCAAAAACTCTAAATCTGTACCCATTTCTGGGATTTTTGGGGTGTATTTTATTGTTACATTACAGTAATCTTTAGATAGAAGGTGTAAGGCATGAGTGCTAAGTGTTGTGCCACTGCTGATGACAAGATTAGTAAATAAACCTACACTAATGAAAGGTGTCTGTTTAATCTTTCCTGCTTTAGCGCCTTTTCCAATTTAATTTCATAAAATTGAAAAGTATATCAAATTCTGTAAATGATGAACAGTTGAAAAAAATCATTCCAAGCTGTAACATAAATGGCAGTCTCATGTGAGAAAACAGTTTCATGTCTTCTGTTTTCCAGTGACAGGAGTAATGTAGCCATTCTTTCCTGGTTATGAGTTTAGACAGATGTTAAGTTTGAACTCACCCAGTTCTACTACAGCCTCATGTCTCCTAGAACAGGAACATGGACCATTAACCTGACTCCAAATTATTGGTTTTGGTCTAAAAGACCAATTTTATCTTTATGATAAAAATTAGTTATAAGTTACTGTAGTAATTGAGTTAGCTCAATTTACTGTAATTTGCAAAGCTTTGGTTTATATGCCCCTAGAAAGCAATATGAAATAATTATTTTTGTAAAAACAGTGGTTTAAACTAGCATGTGCTTTATGATAAAACCTCAGGAGCTAGTAAGCGTTCTTAGTGTTTGTTACATAAATAATATTTTGCATGCAACTTCTAAGTCTAAGCTCATACCTTAGCATTTGTTTCAGAAATAAAACCTCAGAGGCAAGGTAGCTTAATTTAACACATGCTAGCTGTAATTCAAAACCTAACTATTAATAAATACTTACCAAGCAGGAATGATCTGACTCTGAAATTTAGAAGCTGTACTCCAGTATTTTATGTCCACAGTAAAATGGGCTTTACAGTATTAATTGCAGTAATAACAGGCAGATAGTCAGTATAATAATTGGCAATTTATTAATAGCAAATTCAAAATTATATACAGTAAATAAACTAGAATAAAATTAGAAAAACAGCAAAGTAAGGAATACTAGAAATGCACAAGGTACATTCCAGATCATAAAAAACCTAGTAACATTTTGATATTTCAAAACTTATTTTTTTATATCTTGAAAAGCTAAAGTTCAGTGTCAGAGATCAAAACTCATCCAATGGGTTAATGAGAGGAAGAGGCCGACACTTTAAATGCCATAAAACCCATGTTTTCACCTCAGAAAATGTATCTAGGATCTGGAAGTGAAGTCAGTAGACAGATTGGGAGAGCATGGGGGAGGATGGGGGGGTTCATGGGAGGTTATGAGGTCACTGGAAAGGGGTGTGTGGTGCCCCCGATATCTTTGCAAAAGGAAGAAGGTCCAAGTCTTTAGAGTCCTAGTGATTCCTGTCTTGCTATAAGCTTGCAAGACAAGGACACTATCCAGTGACCAAGACTGGACTCCTTTGGTACTGTCTCTTCGGAAAATTCTTTGTTACCGCAAGTTTGACTTTGTGTCAAATGAGTGGCTGCTCACGGTGTCCTGAATGAGGCACATTACCTGCATTGTGAGGGAGTTTCAGTTTTGGCACTACGGCCATGTGCTGCGATTCCCAGAGGGTGATCCGGCTTGCAGGATCCTCACTGTTGAGGACCCGAGCGGCTGGACCAGGCCAAGGGGACGCCCACATAACATCAGGCTGCAGCAGGTAGATGGTCATTTCTGGATGGTGTGATTGGGGGTTGACAACCAGGATCCTCAGCCATTTTGTCATGTGTTTGGTGTGGCAACATACTGCCCCAGTGCATGCTCTCCAACCTGAACTGACCTGACCTGACCTGATCTGTTTCATTAATATGCATAATTATAGAAAGATTTTGTAGAGACATAATAACAGAAACATACTCTTCTGAAAATATTCTAGGAAGATTCAGTATAACATTAGCAGTAGTTTAGGACCAAATATGGCTGTAAAGATATTACACATCATATAAATTCGTAAATTAATTTCAATAAATTATACAGACATAAGACTAGTTGAATGTCCATTTGATGAAGAAGAGGAAGACATTTAGCAACTGTGCTTCTAGCAAGATAACAGGAACTGTGAATTTACTGTAGACAGACAGCAGTTTATTGCTGATGCAGATATACTTTCATACTCTACAGTTGTAAGTCCCATGCTCAATAGCAAAGGCAATTTTATGCTATTCTGATCCTCACTCCATTAAATTATGTTGTCCTGATCCTCACCACGTTTCATTTTTTGTCTCTCTTTTTCCTCTTGTCTTAAAACTTGTCTTAAAACTGTTAAAGCTTCTTAATAATGCATGCTGACTCATGCTGATAAGGTTCACCATCAGGACCAAACATTTCATCATCTTCATTATCAGATATGCAGTATCAGTGGGGTAAAATGAACACTTATTTGGCTAAATTCTATCAGGAAAATGTATATATAGCTTGAGTAGTCAAGTTGCTATCCTAAGTGTGCCTGTAATTTCATATTGCATGTATCAAGATACATGCTGCTGGCGATAAACAGTCAGCTTGTATGTGTAGTGGAATGAAGTGAAGTGCACAGCCACAGTCTCACAAAAATAAATTATATATAAATCTCAATCATAAATGTCAGTTTCAAATTGGATATATTTGGTAAGATTTTTGTTTCTTGACTTTTCTGATGCCCCATTGAAAGCCACTGACAGAGATGTGTTTTTTAGTTTATAATTATCCATCCATCCATCCTCCAACCCGCTATATCCTAACTACAGGGTCACAGGGGTCTGCTGGAGCCAGTCCCAGCCAACAGAGGGTGCGAGGCAGGAAACAAACCCCGGGCAGAGCGCCAGCCTGCTGCAGGGCACACACACACACACCCACCAAGCTAGGGACAATTTAGAATTGCGAATGCACCTAACCTGTGTGTCTTTGGACTGTGGGAGAAAACCGGGGAGAACATGCAAACTCGCAGGGAGGACCCGGGAAGCGAACCCGGGTCTCCTAACTGTGAGGTAGCAGCACTACCACTGCACCACCATGCCGACCTAGTTTATAATTATGCTTCAGTTAATAATAGAAGTTTCTAGTGCAAATGAATGCATGCCTGGTGTGTGAAAAAGTGTGCAATAGAAGATAATACCATGTATATAGTTGTAATTATTTAAAGTTTTACCTAGTGATGCTTGGATGTGTCTACAACAAAGAGTGTTTGCCAGGTGAATTTTTCTGTGTTGTGGATATGTCAATTTACTTTACCAAAAGTAGCAATTACTTTAGAACTACACATACAATTCAAGGTGTACCGCATCTATAGCACTGTCCTTTTTTAGCCTTCCAGTGTTGAGTGTGCAAATCTCATGTTTTAATCATCTTCTCCATCCATTAAATTGATCATAACATTCATTCAGAAGTTAATTTTTCTGTAGTAAGTTTCAGTAAGAAGAATTTTAAACCATATTATTTATACCATTGTGTTATTCTTCTTTTCCTGTTTTTTCATTACTGTATCTTCTTTTGGGCTGAAATTCTCTTGTGACTCAACATGCACACTAAACTTAAAAGAATTCTTTTTTGTTTGTTTATATTACTTCAAACAGGCAGAACCTGGGGGAAAGCATCCTTTACATGTGGGTGGAGAGGATCAGGGAATTCCTTGTGGAGAAATCTCAAAACACTGACTCAGGTAAAGTTAAAAATATTTAACAGTACTCTATACATCATTTTGATTTCCTTGTTATTCCCCATGGTTTATATTCTGTGCTCATTGTTTGAATAGTGTTTTTATATGGTTTTAGGCACCTAATTGCTCTTGAGGCCATGAGATATATGAAGTTACAATTTCATAGGATTAGCATTATCATTCTAAGTGATTTGTTTTATGTTTTTGGAAATACTGTTTCTGGTATCATGATCTTACACAAATCCCATTTGTCTTGCCATCCAATGGAGATAAAGAGTGTTAGCAACGGTTAATTTGCAGTAACTCTCATTTTTCATTTATTTAAACAACCATAACACCAGTTACTTTTCTTCTGCAGCAAAATATATCTAGGAACCATGGCTACCAAAATGTAACATTTCTCATCTTAAAGTTTAAAATATCTTTTTTTTTTTTGCCTTGAAAAATAGCTGTGAATTAGAAGTAGTCAGAATTTCAGTTTGACACAGGCTTTTGAGTAATATCCTGTTGGTTAATGCTAACCCAGCGACACAGTGAAAGGTAATAATGCCACTTGTTCCTGAAACCTCTATGCAGCATCATCAGAGTCAAGGTCTTTGATGTAAACTCATATGAGGTGGTGTATGTCTGAACATAGTTTATAAAGTTAAAAGAACTGTTTTGTTGCTGTTATTTTGAATTGGGGAAATTTGTAACATGAGAAAACAGAAAAAAATCATAATTCAATATCATGTCATAAATGTGTTTTAAATACTAGCTGAATAATCCATGTTAGTGGAGAAGGGGTAAAACAGTCTGGAATTGTCCTTTCTCGACTTGAATGTAACACAGGTCCTTGACTTAAAAAGCCAAGGCCAGACACTCTTGATGACAGCTAAAAAAAAGTTATAGACTCCACAATGGGGCCCCTTTTTGGAATTCTGCCTCTGCGTCTTATCTGATAAGACCAAGCAATATCATGGCGACATCTCTTGGAGGCACCAGATTGGCATCAATGTTTGAACAAAGAGGCATAATTCAATGAGTGGCAACCTTGATGGATAGAACTTGCGATCAAAAGGATGGGCATATGTGCACCCAAAATATCAATACAAGGCCTCTGCTCCATCATTTAACAACCCTTGCAAAACCCAGATTTAAAAGTTTCACTTACACTAGAACTATAAGTATACCTTCTTTCATTCTGGGAGCTGTTCATTGTAACTTAATAGTTAGAAGAAAGCTAGTTAATAGATTGTAATATTGGTGTAACTGTAACTAACCTTGTGAAGGACATGTTCCAGCTGTTTCACATCCCAAATCCAGTAAGAGCACCATCTGACACACACACTCACATAGAGAAACTGCTGGGTTAAGCTAGTGTAGACTAGCTGTGAGTAAACCAATTCCACCTTCATGGTGCAGGCAGTAGAAGCTTTATACCTACCTAAAGAACATATCTATTTTAATCACATGAACTGAAAGATAAGAATAAGTTCTGTGCCTTTTTCTACAGGAGGTTAAAGATCTAAGTTATGTGCCTTTTTATATAAGAGAGTTAAAGCTCATCTAAACTTTTGTAATTTTAGATTTTGTATGGTTTGTTATTGTCTATATATACAATAAACATCTGCAACAGAGAAAGTGAAATATTTAAAAATGTAAACTTCTGCTGATTTGTGAACCTCTATCATAAATTGTACAGATCTCTTCATGTATTTGGCGTCCCGGCTGGAAAGTGAAACAGAAAGCCTTCACTCAGCCTACATTATTTTGGTATCTCTCATTGTGCATCTCATTAATTGTTTTATAATTACCAGCATCGCTGATGGCAAACTGATAATTAATTAACTGAGTGATCATTCAACACCTTACCATGAAGGCGTTGTCATAGAACAAGAGCAGACTGAATGAGTGTAATTGTTTAGAATTCATCTGTAGGTCATTTGACAACAATATAGTTATCTCTGTATGCATTTTTTAATTATTTTTTTAAACATTCAACATGCTGTGCAGGGCTTTGTAATTAATAGTTTAATGGTAGTGTGGCTAAAAAAATTACTTTCCATGTGTTGTAGGAAAAGTGCCTCACAGAAAAGCATCTGTATTCAAGGTGTATTCTTGAACTGTATTCAAGACCTAATTATTTCTTTAAGCAGGAATATTGCAACATATAATTTTGTTGCCTTTAGTGGAACTTATTGTGATAGTAAAGTGCATTTATTTAATTGGATTTAATACTTTAGATTACTATTCTATATCAATACTTATACTTATTTCACACATTTCTCTAGCGCTATGGGAATGACTAACATTTTAATGTCTCCTGTTATCATCTCTAATGGCTGCTTCTTCACCCTCACTGATCATTCACTCTTCATTTCTTTCATCTTTCTTACTATCTTCAACTCCTATTTTGTCACTCACCAGGGGCCTCATGTATAACGCCGTGCATAGAATTCGCACTATAACATGACGTAAGCACAAAAGCCGAAATATGCTTATGCACAGAAAATTCCAGATGCAGATGTCCCGCCCCGTCTCCTCCTAGAATTACGCCTCTTTGAAGATGCAAATCAATATAAATAGATCTTAAGCTCAGTGTTCTGTGAAAAGGCAATGGCAAATGCAAGAGGGAAAATATAAGAATTTCAGCGAATACCAAGTGGAGGCAAAGAAAAACGTACTATTTTTGGTTTATACAGTGATATAATCAACAAAAGGAAGTTAATCAAGTGACAGAGTGTCAGAGAAACAAGCTCAAGTTCACAAAGTCGCACAGTGTCCGACATAAAAAAGCAGTTGCCACATATCAAAGTCGCCGTGAAAAGGCGAGACGTAGCCCACTGTCTGTGTGTTATATGGAAGCTTATTAGGGTACAGTGAGAAAAAAAGGCACAGAGTAGGAAAAAAGCACGAAATGTTAACTTCAATCTCGAAATATCCACTTTAATCACATAGTTTATTTTGCCATTAAAGTAGAACATAAACTTCATCTTAAAATCATTTAATTTACTAGTTTCTCAAATCCCATCGTAACTAAAGTAGCACGTTAAATGCTTTGTTTTGTATTTGGTCTTCAATGTGCTGTATGTGTTTGAATCAGTACGTGCTTCTGTTTTTTCTTTCTCCGACAGGACACAGAATCCATTACATTTGTGATATTACAGCTCTCTGAATAATTAAAATACTGAGATGTATACGTGATATCATTTTCATGATGATTAGAATAAAAGCATGTTATTAAGAAATCGATGGCGCAGTGATTGTTCATGTCTCATACAAGATGATGCTGCGCCATGCGCGACCTTCGATGAAATAATTTATTGTAGCAGTCCTGTCTCTTTCAAACGTACTAACCTTCAATTCTTGTCCTTACTTTTCTTTTCCCAAATACCCAATCACCACACAATCAGCTCTGCAATAGACGATAAGCCATCTGTAAGCTTACAAAGACAATTCTTCAAAACTTTTAAGGAACATTGAAATATCTTCATAGTACGTGTTTAATTATTCTATCCATCTATCCTTCCAGTGTCGCGCCAGTCTCAGCAAATATACACCTCGAGGCAGGAACAATACGTGAACATGCAAGAGCTGCACTGTGTCCTCACATGTTTAATTATTAACAATACAGATTATTTAAATGAAGTTAAAGTTTTATCTGTATAATATAATCAACATATTTTGCTGCATTTCATCTTACAAATGATACCGTCATATGTAAATACGCTCTTTATAAAGTGGCGCAGATTGTGTAATATTATAACTGTAGTGCAAGTTTACAGTGAGGTGATTGTACTCATAAGTACAAACAGTTCTATAAGGTGCTATTGATTGAGTGCGTTTATAGTTCTTGGGATGAAACTGTTTCTGAATCGCGAGGTTCGTACAGGAAAGGCTTTGAAACGTTTTGCTGTGGCTGAGGCAGCGTGGGCTTGATGCTGCATACCAATAATTCTCTTTCCGATCAGCTGCTGCTCTGATTCCCCACTCAGATACAGTGATTTAAATGCTCCGAGTGGTGCAGTGAGAATAATATGGAAAAAGATGATCCACTGTGGCAACCCTTAAAGGGAGCAGCTGAAAGAAGAACAAGAAGGTGCAGTGAGAGTAACAATGCTAAAGCAGTTATGGTATTTGGAATACTATGGCTATTCCCTGGTCCATTATATTGTTACAAGTTAATTACAATCAGATGCGTTACACTAATAAACAATATGCGGTTAGTTTCAGTGTATTTATAAAGCCGCATCAGGAAAATAAAGAGTAACCACACAGGAACAGTAGCACTGCTTTGACACTGGGTGCCGCCAGTCTGCAAAACCGAGCGGAGAATTTGCGTACGACAAGGCATGAGGTACCGTGGAAAAGTGCATGGCTTTACGCCAAGTGTAGGTTTTATACATAGTGATATGAACGTGGAAAAGTTTTTACACAACATTTCTGTATGTACGCACCATTCATACATGAGGTCCCTGACCAGTGATAAACAGCTAATAAATTATGTCTTGAACTGTGTTTTTTATGTGTTTCACCTTAAGAAAAGCCTTTACCAACTTTTCCAATAGTAATAATAATAATCCACTCATTCATCATTAGAATTAGAAATATAGTACATTCAGTTGTTTAATTTGTAGAGCAAATTAAAAACCAGAAACCTAGTTTATATAAAAGCAAGACTGACAGTGGCATTATGTGTTCTAGCCTATGAGCAGCACCCTGCTCTACTCATCTCCCTCCCCATAATATTTTTCAGGGCAATAAAGTTGTGTTTTAAGAATGTATTTATATAAGTTATGTTAAGTTATAAAATATAATTTATGGTCAGTATATGTGAACAATACATATCCTTAATATAAGTAATACAAATTTTATAATAATCCTAGCATTGTTTACTGTAGAATAAAGTTGATAAAGAAACACAAATTTGTACATGAAAAACTTCCCTGGGCATAAAATTCTCCACTGAGTTAGAAGCATATTTAGCATTGATAAAACTGTTTTCTGCAGAATTTAAATCAAGCATCTAGACCCCTCATTCATAGAATTTTTCACTTGTTCAATTTAGTATCTTACCTAGACAGAAATTGTAAACATGCAGATCTTTAGTGGTCCACAAGATGGTGATGTAACTTCATTAAACCAGGGGAAGCAAAAAATTGATTATAACACCTCTGCTTTCAGTTAAGAAGTGGTTAACACAGTTTTAAAGTATTACATATTGATAAGAAAAGAAAGGACGAGGGGGAATGACTGCCTTGTCTTCAAAAATAAGCAAAACATAGCAATGATGGTTGTTTATGTTTTGTTTCTGAATGCTGTACTTTAATTCATTGAAAGTGAATATAGAAAGAAAACAGTAAATATGATTTTTGCACCTGTGAAAATGTTAGCATCTGACCTGATTTTGTGATATTGATAACTGAAGATATTTCAGTATATTATGCAAGTTACTCTGTTGAAATCACCAACTCTGCCACTGCATGATGAACTGAATATTTCAAATTTTGATTGATCTGTCCATAAGACTTTCTTCCAGTCTGCAGTAGTCCACAGCCAGTATTTCAAGGCCCTATTCTGTCCTTTAAGGACTGGCTTTCTTACTGCTACTCGCCCTATCAAACCTGCAGCACAAAGTGTTCTCTTCACAGTACAAACTGAGACTTTTCCACCACTGTTAAGCTGTGCTTGAAGCTGTTGTACTGTGAGGTGTCCATCACTCAAGCTGGTGACCCTCAGAGACTTGTCTTTCCAGTTGTCTATGGAATGTGTAGGACACTATATTCACTGACACTTAGATCATTTTTGCAATTTCTCTAAATGAACCTACACTTCTAAGGGTAATAATGTTCTGTTTCATTTCATTTGTAAATTGCCTTTTTCTTGCCATTATCAATTTACAACTTTCTACAGTGTAAAATTGTTCAAGTAGTACTTCAGAGAGTGTAGTAACACAGTCTGTTCCAACTCTGCTTTAAGAGAGACAGAGTGTTTTTAAGTAATCAACAGAAGTTGGGACACATGTGCAAATTGTGTGCTTCAACCTGCAAGACCTAATTAATTTTACTTGCTGCAGAACATCTGTAGGTTGTAACCCTTTAGTTGTTCCTTGAAGAAGGCCCATTTGCAATATTCTGAATTTTTTGTGTAGTTTTTCTAACCTAAACGTTTAATTAATCCTCTGGCAGTTTACTGCTTACCTTTCCACCATTCCGGTCACTTGTTGTATTTCAACTGATTAAATATGGAGATAAATTGGAAAAACTGAGGTGTTCTAAAACTTTTGACCAGTAGTTTATGTGTGTAGGTATTTTCCTCATATGGACAAGAAAAGCCTTGTACTGTACTGGCCATGTGCTAATGTTTAGGCTCTGGTCTTCTAATGATGCCTTTTTGGTTTTGGTGCTGAATTTAGGGATAGGCTTATAGATCCAGGGAAGACACAGAGAAGAATACATTGTAGATGGTTCCAAAGGCTGGCATTAGACAATCATTTTTTTGCTGTTATGCCATTCTTAGGATGACTTCTGCATTTTCCAGTATTGAGCTACCAGGTTGTTATTAATTATCAGTGCCTAGCAAATGATGCATTGGGCAGTAAAGGCTGCTAGTCCATAGGGAGTATGATGAATTACTTAACCCGGCAGCATTTCAATTGTACCAATATGTAAACATTCTACCTTTCATTTGTGATTTGTAAGAATGCCTTTTAATAAAAGAGTAATCTTAATAAATTCTTTTAAGTAAATATTACATTAACGGCTTTTGTCAAGCAAAATGTACCAAATGAATTATTTGTTTTTAAGATAATTTATATGAACTAATCTCTTTAGATTTTGGTTACAATGCTACTTAATACAAATAAACAATGTGCAATTTGAAAGACATCTTTCAATCTTTAAAAAGATGTTTTTTCTATTTGTGTTATTGTTATAGGAGGTTCAAGCTAGTTGTCTGCATGGCACTGATTTTTCAGTCCTGCTTCCAACCACTACTACCATCGTTTCATCCTGCTCCTGGACGGTACTGACATAATTCTATCCCATGTGTGTCCACACTTGACCGCCTGAGGTTTCATTCCGCTCCTAATCAAAGTATTGAATAATCTATTGCTCCTTTCAGAGATTTTTAACAGTCTGGGTACTCTGCATTAGTGTTGTCTGAATTATTGGTAAAGTGCACGTTTTTGTTTCACTTTACTAGCTACAGCTGAGCAAATAGAGAATCTTACAGTATCAGCATGCTAGTATATTTGCCTTGAAACTTCTTATCTTGTCAGTTTAATATATATGCAAAATGTAGAATTTTTGTACAGTATTTCTCTCCTTGGTGGATCTCACATGACAAGAAAAATATAAACATTATTGAGTTTGATACACTTATAGCAGATTAGTAATATGTATAAATCCTGCTTTTCCATTCTTGCGTTTGATTTACACCATATCATTCATTTTCAGACTATTGCTTTTAATTTTGCATTTTGGAATTCACATTAGATAGTATAAATATTTTCTTTTTAGCTATTGTTCAAAATGAACACTTATACAAAAAATGTTTTCAGCAGGTTTACTTGCGGTTTCAAACGCAATGTTACCAGGGATGGTCTAGGGCACCAGAACTAGTCCTACCTCATGCTCCCTTATATTCTTGTCTTTTAATAATCTTTGTGTATTGCATATCATTTGTCTACTAAAGTGTACAGGGACATAAATTAGGAGACATTTATAACTGCATACCCTGCCTTTGTAACAGCCCATTCAGCGTTTCCACTTTTGATAGTTTGTTTTTATTTTTATGGTGTTAAATATGTTCAGACCTTTAGGTATTTATCTTATTTTTTTCTCATCTAATCTTTTTTAATCCACCTTTCCTGGTGAGGATCATGGTGTCAGCAGGCAAGGCAGGTCAGCCCAGACTTCCCTGTCCCCAATTACACATTCCTGCTCTTCCTCAGCAATTTCCCAGTGTTCTTAAGCCATCCAGGAAATACTGTATAATCTCTCTAGCACGTCCTGGGTCTGTCACAGGGTCTCTGCCCAATGGGACGTGTTTGGAGCAGCTGTAAGGGGAGGCACCCAGAGGGCATCCTTACAACATGCCCAGGCTACATTACCTGGCTCCTTGTAATTCAGAGAAGCAATGCCTCTACCCTTAGGCTTTCTTGAATCGCTGAGCTTCTCTCCCAACCTACCTTCTCTCAGCCCAGCCACCCTGCACAACCTAATTTCTGCTTTGTTTTGTTTTTATCAAGAGTTTATGACCATACATGTGGACAGGAATGTCAGTAGGCCAGTAAACCAAGAGTTTTAAGTTTAGACTGTGCTCCTGCTCCATGACCATGGACTGGTGCAGTTCCTGCAGAACAGCTGCCTCCACTTCAATCCACTTGTCATTCCCATTTTCAATAAAAAGGTTCACAAGATACTTGAACTCCTCCACTGAGGGCTGTTGTCCCTGCTTTACCTGGAGAGAGCAATCCACTGTTTTCCAAGAGAGAACCAGGACATCAGAATTGAAAGTGCTGATTCTCATCCAAGCCACTTCATGTTTGGTAGCAAATAAGTGTATAACAAAGGACACAGTCAGATGAGGCAAGGAGGACAATGTCATCTGCATAAAGGAACAATACTACCTCAAGCCTCCCTGACTGTACACCCTCATGTCCTCAGCTGCGCCTTAATATCATGTCCATAAAAATCACAAATAGGAGTTGTGACGAAACACAGCCTTGACAAAGCCTGACACCCACAGTGAATAAATTTGAATTAATGCTAAGTATCTGGACACAGCTCTCAATGTATTCATACTTGTTTTATTTAATTATTTTTAGCCCTTTTTGTATTTGGTCAGTATTTCTTGTAATATTTTGTTGTTTGACATCTTTCCTATTTTTTGGATTATAGACTTGATTAAATAGCCATTCATTGTTTTTGCCAAAATGCCTAATTTTACTGTGGCTTGCTGTGAGCTGCACAAGTACTGTAGTGATACAATAAGCTATGCTTTATAGAAGTGTGCAGCATACCTTCAACCTTTTCTTAGCTCCTTGTGCCAGAGCCTTGGCTGCACTTTGACCTTGATAGGTATATCAGGTCAGCCCATGGTTGACAGATATATCTTTTCTTCACTGGCTAGCACTAGTTATTTTCAGTCTTAAAATGATTATTATCATAATCGTACAATTTTTGATGCAATACAGGGTTCTGTTGTTTTACAGTGTCACTCAGGATCACAGAACTGAAAAGATGACTTGTCAACAGTTCAATAAATGGTTAAATATTACCTAATCTGTTTAATTATAGAAATGTTAAATTCAGTTAAAGAGAATTCTAGCCAAATATGGTATGTACAGTACATTTTGTCCAGTTTTAGTTTCTATTTTTGTCCTGTTTGTTGGCATTACAGTACCTACTAATGCTCTACCTTTGGCAAATTGATATCTTCTGATTAAAAGTAAGGCTACAGATTGAGAAAGAAGCTCAAAAGGTAGACATTGACTTGGCAACAATGACAAAATACAATATTTACTGAGTAGCTGACCATATTTTGTGACAAGCAAAATACTAGCAGCCACAATCATGAAAAATGGCAATTCAACATGAAACCCTAAAATCAGTGATTTTATTATATCCTTCTATTCATCCATCATCCAGTTTCTACACCATCTTAGTTCAAGTTGGCGGTAAGCATGTGGTGTACTTGGCAGGAAGTATCTCATTACAGGGTATACTCATTCACACCAGGCAAATTACATTTGCATTCCATTGGAATTTTTCAGGAAAGGTAGAGTATCCAAAAATGCATGTGGCTACAGGGAAAACATGTAAACTGCCCTGACTGTGGTTATCATGACATTCAAACCTCATTTCCTCTAACCACAACACCAGCAATAACCGGTTTGACCACTGCATTCCCCAAATTAATTGGTTGAGAGGTTAAAAAAGCAAACATTAAAACCTGTAGCAAACCCCTGTTGGAGATTTGCGTATAATTGTAGTGTTGAACAGTGATTTCATTCTCTTGGTTACCTCAGTAGAATGTTGAATGCTTAGTTCATGGCTCAATTATGAGTATCACTTGAGTTTCAAAAACCTCTAGCATAAAGCTGTGAAAGGTTCATAAGATGTGGAAAATATATTGTAACACTGAGACGACCAGATCAATCCATCCCTCTGTATTAGGTGATTGAGACTGAGAGTACATAGGAAGTAGCCTACAGCACCTTTAAAAGTGCTGCAAGTATTTATATTAAAGACTTTTTAAGGTATGTGAAAAATTACTTTATATGGCAAAATGACAGAAAGGAACTCATTGCTCAAGAAAGCACACTTTGAATCCAGATTAAATTCTGGTAAATGGACACTTTGAATCCAGATTAAATTCTGGTAAAGTAGAATTATTATTTTTTTGTTATAAAAACCACGCAGGGTACAATTAGAACAAAATACAAAAGATTACATTAGGATCAAAACTCACATGAAATATCGCCTGAAGTTCATCATACCATTGTTGAAGCATAGTGTTTCCAATGCTGAGTGAGTTTTTCTCCACAGCAAAGGTGAGAACAATTTGTATAATTAAAAGAAAAATGGTTGAAGAATAATAAGGAAAATCCGCTCTACTCTATAAGTAAGATGAGAGCAGGAATGCAGAATTATCAACTGTACATATAGTGCATGACTTTGAAGGAGCTGGTTTAAAAACATGTTTCACATTAATAGATGCCGATGGAGTTACTTAAGGACAGATGCATTAAGGGCCTTTAGGTGTTACAACTGAAATGCCGGGGAAAGGAGCAAACTGTTCCGGGACATAAAGGTGAATGCACAAACATTTTAAGTTTGTGTATATGTATATGTATATGTATATGTATATGTATATGTATATATATATATATATATACTGTACACACTATATAGTAAAGAGACAAAAGGCACATGGGTCTGGGCCAGCCAAACGCAAACCCCATATATTTCATTATAAAATGAAATATAAAATGCATAGTAAAGCACAATGATGAGACTTCATTAAATCAACAGTTTGTCTGTCCAAGATGGTATTGTTTCCTCTTATGTGGAATTCTGGGAGGAAGAGGTGGGTCCAGGTGGTCTGACCCCAGAAGTCACGTCAGAGTGAGATTGGTGTCGATCTTCCTTTCTGCAGAGGAGGAAGGAGTAGAGAAAGTGTTATTAGACAGTGCTCCCTCGGTGGTAAATTACACTGGCCTAAGCCTTTAGGTTGCTCCTCAAGCACATGCATGTTACTATATATATATTGTGGCGGAAAAAAAAATCCCTGGAAATGGATTACACCTCCTCCAGACCACGAGGGGGCGACGGGAAAGGAGCATGGAAGCTCAACCCTATAAATTCATTGGGGGGCACCTGAAGCACATCCGGGAGAACATAAAAGGTGCCACCTCCCTCCATTCGATAGCTGGAGTTGGGTGGAAGAGGATGAAGCCTGTAGAAGAGGAGTGGAGGTGGTCAGAGAGAGAGGCATTGTTAGAAGAGGCCTGGACTTAAGGGTGCTTGGTGCAGGGGCACTGGGTTGTGTGCGGGACACTGTAAATAGTGAAAATGAACAAACGTGTGCTTGGGTACAAGCCATCCGTGTCCAGGCTGCTTTCACCATATATATATATATATATATATATATATATATATATATATATATATATATATATATATATATGTATGTGTGCATATATGTATGTGGGTGTGTGTGTATGTTATAATATATATATTAATTGAAACAAAGGTAAAGATAATTTAACATGTAGTTAAAGATGCCTTCACAGACGTGAGTCTATAGTTAGACTAGAGAAATATGGCAGTGCTACTGGTTATAACGTCAGTGGGGCAGAAGGGGCAAGTGTAGGAGTCCCAGAACCCTGGAAGTGGTGTCATGTGCTTGAGAGATGCCAGCGGATTGGCTTGGGGGAGTTGTCTCCCAGTCATACGTGTGCGACTACTATATATAGTAATAAGACTCAATCATGAGCATAAAGGTTTGGGGAAAATGCCACCCCGTATACTTGAAAAAATAATGCAAAATAAGAAAACGTCTTTACAGACATGAGTTCATTGTGGAACTGAGATAGAACATGATGGTGGTAGATTTATGTAGTGGTAACAGAAAGAGGTGGGATCTTGAGTGAACCAGAACTGGAAGTGATGTTATCATCAGATGGGATCTTGGGACGAGGAAGTGACATGTTTAAGACGTGGGTTCTGATGGGGAGAAAAGGAGAGAGTGTTACTGGACAGTGCCAACCACTGGCTCGGCTGAAAATCACCTACTTTTGAGCCTGTAAACTGTCTCAGATGAGCATGTGTGCGACTCTGCATCATTGCTGTCCTGGAGCAGCATCAGGACCTGGTACAGAGCCCACGAGTGTTCCTGTTGAACCACAACACATGCTTGCGTCCACGCCTCAGACTCAGTGAGCTGGGTCTGGTACTCAACCACCTGGACTTTAAGTTGGTGAGGACTTTGTTGAGGTTCTGTTCTTCAGACATCTTTGAACAACAATCCTGCCAACTACGCCACTGTAATAAGCCTCAATCACAGGCATAAAGGTTTGGGGAATTGCTACCCCCTATACAGGTACTTCAAAAAATAATGCAAAATACGAAAACATATTAACAGACACGAGTGCAATGCAGAACTGAGATAAGAGCATGATGGTGACGGATTTATATAGTGGTAACAGGAAGAGGTCGGATCTTGAGTGAACCGGAACCAGAAGGGATGTCATCATCAGGCGGGATCTTGGGAAATGAAAGTGATGTTTTTAAGAGGTGGGTTTGTGATAAGCCAAGTTCAGTGGCTATAGAAAATGCAAATATAGAGACAACTGCTTGGCTTGTCATGGACATTTGGGAAAAAAAACAGTTAAACAAGTAAAGTTTTTTTTTTACCTGTTTTAGTGTCCCTTCACAGATTAACATGGCAGTGGCAGAAAGTTTTACTGGTGATTTTAGTGCCAGGATGCTGAAAGGGCTGACTGGAGGCCTAGAGGTTCTCTGAGAGCAAACTGTGGGGCTCAAACTAGCCGACACTGATGCACGCATGTGAGATCGTATTTCAAGCGCATTCATAGTTTTTGATGGCAGAGTGTAGAGGCGCGCTTCTGTAACCACTGCAGGAGAGAGGGTGAAAGTGCAATATTTAAAGTAACAGAAACAGGTCAGAAGGATAGAAAGCTCAGTTGTAAAATAGCTGGCAAAGGAATTCACACATGTGGCAAAGCATAGAATTGAAAGAGGGCTTGACGGAGGCTGAACAGGAAGCCCACAACTCACCAAGTGAGACGGGTACGCGTGCGCGAGAGCAGCTGTTGACAAATGATGCACGTCCTGACATGACTGTTTATTGGATGTCCATGTGTAACATAAAAGTAAGTTGAATGGTCAAAAGGGCTTGCAGTATAAAACCATGGTCCGAACTTCAGGGGTTGTCTTTTGACCAGGTCTTCAGTCTTTAATACAGGTCTGTAATACTGATTTGTTTAACTGAGTAGTGTAGATATGTACTCTTTTTTGTGTAAAACAGGTGTTTAGTTTTTTTTTTTGATTATTTTTTTTCAGCCTGTCCTTTGTGATCCATTTTGTAGCTAGACGAAGGAGGTGGAAGAGTATTTTTATTTTGTTCTTTTCTTCACTTTTGATTTGGAAACTACTGTAAATATTATAAGTAACACCTGCACTAATTTTCTTTTTGAAAATGTCTTTCCAGTGGACTTTGTAAATATTTTTTGTAAGACATGTATTTGTAAAATAGCTTGGACACTGCTGGAATAGACTATTTTAGTCTGAGTCTCTCTTACTCCATCCCCTGGTTGCTCTGTCTTGTTTACTGACACTCCAAGTCGGGAATTGTACAACTGTGTCCTTACCCGAGATGTCACAGGGTTCTGATGAGGGTCTACTGAGGGAGAAAAGGAGAGAATGTTACTGGACAGCTGCAACCCCTGACTCAGCTGAAACACACTTACCTTTGAGACCGTAAACTGTCTCCAGAGCACACTTATATATACACAATAAATATCCTGGTTGATGATTTCATAATGGAATTTCAACAGATTTTTCAGAGGCACATTAATGCAGCTCTTCGACTGGATTCACATCTAGGAAGGCCACTGAAGAACTTCAAACTCTTTATCATGTTCGTAAAATGACGTTTGCTTTGTGATATGGTATGTTATCATGGTGGAAGAAGCCATTAGAAGATCGGTTAAGTGTAGCCATGAAGGGATGCACATGATTAGCAACAATACTCATATAGACCGTGGCATTCAAGAAATTATCAATTTTTATAATCTGGGCACAAATTATGTTAAGAAAACATTCACACCACCATTAGCAACCTGGTCTGTTGACACAAGGCAGGTTTGGTGCATAGATTCGTGCTGTTGGTGCCAAATTCTCAGCAGAAATCAAGATTTATTATACCAGGCTATGTGTTTCCAGCCTTCAACTGTCCAGTTTTGGTGAGAATGTGGCCATTTCAACTTTATATTTTGGGCCAACAACTGTGGAAGCTGATGTGGTCTGCTGCTGTTGTAGGCCATCTGGTTCAAGGTTTGATGTGTTGTGCGTTCTGAAATGCTTTTCTGCTCACCACACTTGTACAGAGTGGTTATCTTAGTTATCTATCTAATTTATTATTCTGTCAGCTCCAACCAGTCTTGCTATTCCCCTCTGACCTCTGTCATCAACAAAGAATTTCCATACGTAGAACTGCTGCTCACTGGAAGTTTTTGTTTTTCTTATTCAGTATTTTTTGTTTTTTGCACCATTCTGAGTAAACTCTGGAGACTGTTGTGCATGAAATTCCCAGGAGAACAGCAGTTACAGAAATACTCAGACCAGTTTGTCCGGCACCAACAATCACACCATGATAAAAATCTCTGAAATCAGACTTTCACCATTCTGGCTTGTGATATGAACATAAGCTTAAGCTAATGATTAACTGCATAGATAGGCAAGGCAGGTGTACAAGTTTTAATAATTTGTTCAGTGTGTGCATTTATGTATATAATAAAATTACCCTCACTCAATAGCATTTACTGAGGATCTTTTCAATGGACATAATCAAAAAATGGTTACCACCTATAATAAAAAAAATCCACATTTAAGAAGTACTTTAATTAAACAGTCCATTTTTAATTTATGGTAAACAGCATCAAAACAGTGTTATGAGACTATTAGTCTAATATATCACAATCCCTCATAAAATTTAGTTAGTTAATTCTCAATAATATTCTCAGACTTGTCTCTGGTATTGGAGGACCACAGTGGCTACAGGTTTTCATTCTAAACCTTTTCTTAATTAGTGACCTGTTTTTGCTGCTAATTAACTTCTTTTGAATTAATTTTAACTGACTTGCTCTTGGAGACTTACATCCCTTAATTGTTTCTTTTTCCTTGATTAGCTGCCAAACAATAATGAGATACAAAATGAGCCAAAACATGACCAACAAACTGTGTCCATCATTCAATATCTGAAAATAAAGAAATATGAAGGTCTCATGACTGTTGATCTGCTCAGGTCCCCAAAACAGTGCTCTTAGAAAAGAGAGAATCAACAATTGTGCAAATGTATGCTATTGCACAATGAGAGTGGCAACAAGTTATGGAATTAAAGAATGGGTATAATTAACAACAAGACTCATCACCTAATTAAGCAACTGGTTGGAGTGAAACCGGTTGGAGTTTGAGGCCCTGACTAAGTTGGTCTTCTGTTGGCTCACACACTTCACATTTCATTTCACTTTGGGTGCCATTTAAGGAAAAAAATGAAGCAATTCAGAGGAACAATGAAGAAATTCAGGGGAACAAATTTTAAAAAAGCAAGTCAATCAAAATAAATTTAAAAGAAGTTAATTAGCAGCAAAAACATGTCATTAATTTATAAAAGGGTTACAATGAAAACCTGCAGCCACTGTGGTCCTTCAGGACCGGAGTTGGGTACCCTTAAGGAGAATAGAGGTCTTCCAAAGAGTTGAAGAATAAGTTTTGGTATTTTTCAAGATGTTATTTATTTACAGTCATTGTATATTTTCATTTGCCACATAAAATTATTATCTGAAATGAAGCCGTTTTTATAAATTTTAAAAATTCCTTGTGTGGGAAAAAGGGTTTAATCACTTAATTAATTATCATTTTTGCCTTCCACAATGCAGGTAATTAATTAAAGCAGTGATGGATCTCTATTTTACTTTCCAGACGGTACTCCAGAAATATGATGAGATCAGTAAAATTTATGAATGAAGTTCATAAATCGGCAAAAGTCTACATTAAAAACTGTTACTTTCTTTGTTGTGATCCGAAAGCAGTGATAGAATTCCTTGTACAAATAACCTAAAAGTGCTTCTTGAAATAAACATAATAATACAGTTTATTTATAACATAAGGATAACAGAAGATGGATATGTGAGAAGTTATATATATTTATATATGTATGTTGATTTATATTATAGATGAAGGAAAAAACAACAATATTAAAAATAAAATTACAAAAGCTTAGTTGAAATTTTCACTCTAGTAGAAAAAGATACATAACATATGAATTCTGATCTTTCAATTCATGTGGTCACAGTGTATAAGATCTTTAGCTAGTTAGTAAACTTCTATTGCATGCTTTTTAAAATGGGGACCTATTATATGCAAGTTAAGTCTGTCAAACATGCAATGCCATGCAATGCAATGTATATTGCAATGCCAGTCTGTCCTAGACTTGTTTGTTCTTGCAGCTTACAATGCTGCTATTGGATGCATGAGTTTATAGGTGAATGACAAATCTTTAAAACTTACTAAATTCATCAGTTTTTCAAGCCAATAATATCATCAAGTATTGATCTGTGTCTAGAGATTACACATATTACAAAAAAGTGCATCCATGTTGTTTTAAGAAAGAAATAAAGCATAAAGCAAAACATTGTTGTGACATGTAACCATTTTAAAATGAGCCTGTGCACTTTCCTCCACTGTTTGTCTTTTTCTGTAGCATTGTTCATTGCCAGGGCCATGGCTTCACCCTGGAAAGTCATCACCAACTACTGCTGTGGACACTGAATGTTAATGACCAGATGTAAATTGCTGTCTGTGTTCTTTAGGCAATTAGGCAATAATAACTGAAAAAGTCACACCTAATAATCACTTTAAATTTTTCACTATGCAGAAGTTTACTTTATTACTTCAGTGACTACTTCCAACATGCAATGGCACACGCTCCAGTCTAATTACGGTCACCCAACAGCCACTCTTTCCCCCAGCTCTTTGTTAGTATCTACACGTCAGGAGCACAATCTCAGTCCTCTTTTTTTTTTTCTCCAAACATGCAAACTGTACTAGTAATCTGTCATGTGAGATATTGATAATAGAGCCTCCAAACAAGGACATAGTGCTTAAGCACCCACCTTTGTTGCTGAGCTCTTTTTATGCCGGCTTCTGAATATACTGCAGAACTGTCATTCCTGCTTCACAGTTCCAGGGGTTGGGGTCCCAGGGACTGCCTGGGTTTTGCATGTTCTCCCCATGTATTTATGGATTGATTTATTATTTGTAAAAAGTACAATGAAACTTTTAGGTGCTGTTTTCATTATGCTGCCACTTAGTGTGAATCTCACTCAGTAGGTTCTATAAATTAATACAGAATGTAATTGGTGAAAAGTAAGTGCCGTTTAAGAAAAAATATTTACATGATGCTGTGACAAAGGCGCTATACCAGCGCTTGACCTGGCACAGACAGACATGGGAGGCACACTAATAAAAACAAGAGCTTTTATTTTTCTTTTCTTCTGCCTGTCGGCAATGCCTTCCCCCTTCCCACAGGCACAACACAGTCCCACAGCACAATATCACAATCACCACAATTCTTCTTCTTTTTTCTCCTCCATTCCTCTCCGGCAAGCTTAGTCCCTCTCCTCCCAAATTTGGCTCCAGGAGTAGTGGCTGCTAGCTACTTTTATAGCACACCCAGATGTGCTCCAGGTGCTTGATGACCCATCTCTGGCTACACTTCCAGATGTGGGAAAAAAACCGCCCACATGGGCACAGAAACCACTGTAGTGGCCTGTGGTGGTGGCCACGGACCCCAACAGGCTTGAGTTTCAAAATCCCATACCTGTGTCCCCAGTGCAACCCAGGGGTGTGGCCATCTAGCGTTCCAGGGGAGGTACTGTCCTGACAAGGCTTGCTCCCCCGGTCCATAGCATGAAGGCCGGACAAGAATCCTGGTCATCTGTAACAGATGTGTTAGTATATCTGTTTGTTATTACAAGCCATGGCAGAGCATAACTGTTGTAAAAACAGAATTGCAGAGGCAAAGCTATGGTTATAAGCAGAATATAACTTGGCAGTGGGGACTTGTCAGATAGCTAAAACTCCACCCAGGATGTTGGCTATGAGCAAACAGTGAAAGGAAATGTATTCTTACCTGTAGAAAAATAGTTCCAAGAATCAGCCTACAAAATAATTTACTTTACTTTCAACAAAAAAGATAACAGTGGTATGTCTTTCATTTCCTAGGAACATCTGAGTACTGGGATGTTTTCCAAACAAAGATTTTTGGGTGAAGCAGTATTTAGTTGTATGAAATTAAATCAAATGTGAAAAACTGGCTGTGCAAAAATTTGGGGACCCTTGTAATTTGGTGATTTGAATGCATGCAACTGCTCAATACTGATTACTTGCAACACCAAATTGGTTGGATTAGCTCGTTAAGCCTTGAACTTCATAGACGGGTGTGTCCAATCATGAGAAAAGGTATTTAAGGTGGTCAATTGCAAGTTGTGCTTCCCTTTGACTCTCCTCTGAAGAATGGCAGCATGGGATCCTCAAAGCAACTCTCAAAAGATCTGAAAACAAAGATTGTTCAGTATCATGGTTTAGGTGAAGGCTACAAAAAGCTATCTCAGAGGTTTGAACTGTCACTTTCAACTATAAGGAATGTAATCAGGAAATGGAAGGCCACAGGCACAGTTGCTGTTAAACTCAGGTCTGGCAGGCCAAGAAAAATACAACAACAACAACAACAACAACATTTATTTATATAGCACATTTTCATACAAACAGTAGCTCAAAGTGCTTTACATAATGAAGAATAGAAAAATAAAACACACAGTAAGAAAATAAAATAAGTCAACATTAATTAACATAGAATAAGAGTAAGGTCCAATGGCCAGGGTGGACAGAAAAAACAAAAAAAAACTCCAGACGGCTGGAGAAAAAAATAAGATCTGTAGGGATTCCAGACCATTAGACTGCCCAGTCCCCTCTGGGCAAATACAGGAGCGGCATATGCGCAGGATTGTGAGAATGGTTACAGACAACCCACAGATCACCTCCAAAGACCTGGAAGAACATCTTGTTGCAGATGGTGTATCTGTACATCGTTTTACAATTCAGCGCAATTTTCACAAAGAACATCTGTATGGCAAGATGGTAAGAAAGAAGCCCTTTCTGCGCTCACGCCACAAACAGAGTCACTTGCTGTATGCAAATGCTCATTTAGACAAGCCAGATTCATTTTGGAACAAAGTGCTTTGGACTGATGAGACAAAAATTGAGTTATTTGATCATAACAAAAAGCACTTTGCATGGTGGAAGAAGAACACCGCATTCCAAGAAAAATACCTGCTACCTACTGTCAAATTTGGTGGAGGTTCCATCATGCTGTGGGACTCTGTGGCTAGTTCAGGGACTAGGGCCCTTGTTAAAGTCGCAGGTCAGGTGAATTCAACCCAATATCAACAAATTCTTCAGAATAATGTTCAATCATCAGTCACAAAGTTAAAGTTACACAGGGGTTGGATATTCCAACAAGACAATGACCCAAAACACAGTTCTAAATCTACAAAGTCATTCATGCAGAGGGAGAAGTACAACTTTCTGGAATGGCTGTCACAGTCTCCCGACTAGAATATCATAGAAAATCTATGGGATGATTTGAAGCAGACTGTCCATGCTTAGCAGCCTTCAAATTTAACTGAACCGGAGAGATTTTGTATGGAAGAATAGTCAAAAATACCTCCATCCAGAATCCAGACACTCACCTAAGGCTATAGGAGGTGTCTAGAGGCTGTTATATTTGCAAAAGGAGGCTCAACTAAGTAATATCTGTGTTGGGGTTCCCAAATTTATGTACCTAATTTTGTTATGATGCATATTGCATATTTTCTGTTAATCTAATAAACTTAATGTCACTGCTGAAATACTACTGTTTCCATAAGGCATGTCATATAGTAAAAGAAAGTTGCTACTTTGAAAGCTCAGCCAATTATAAACAAAAATCCAAAGAATTAACAGGGGTTCCCAACCTGAATTTGGTAAGGTTTAAGGCTTTTTCATTCATCTATGGATCTGTGTATTCATTTTTAAAATATGTAAATAATGCTTCACTTCAGAACACAGTTTTATGTAGTAAATTAATATATACCATGATTTTGTAGAAATAACTTTGACTTGAAAAATACCAGACTATTACTGTAATATTGTCTAAGATGAGTTGAAATCTACTATAAGTAATCAATGTAACCCTCAGCATTAATGTTTGCATTGTACCATGCAATGCATAGTGTGAGATTTTTGAGCTGTTTTGAGACCCTCTCCAATGGTACTGCATGCTGAAACACGATTAACACTTTTGTTGAGGATTGCTTGTCTGTCATGGAGGCAACTGAAGGTTTGCATTGCCACTGAGGCAACTGCAAGTTCACAGCCTCCCCACGTAACACATCTGTCACCCGATGGGTGATGCAGGGAACACGTGTTACAATATGTCTCTATTAAATGCCATTTGGTACATTTGGTAAAGCAGTGTTAATATTTGTGATGCACCATCTATTGGAGTGACAAATGCAATACATCTTATTACTGCAAATGTTTGTTATGTTTTGTCTGTTGGAATGACAGCGACATAGCAACTGGACAGACACACATATACATACAGTAGATACACAGTCTCTTGTCCTTTTATTGAGGTGGATATATAGAGCATTTTATTACATAATCATCAATACACATCCCAACCATGCTTTCATTCTAGTCACCCCTTAAATTAATATTTGATACAAATAAACATAAGTTGCCCTTCTGAAAAAAAATGGCTTTAAAGAAATGGTAAATATTGTTTTTTGTGTGCTTTAAAGATAATTTTTTGTGCCTAAAGGTAATCCTTGTTATTTTAACTTTTCCTTTTTTACTGCCACTATTTTATAAAGGTGCTAGTTATTAATTAAGAATCTTCTTCTTCTTCTTTCGTTAGGGGTTACCACAGCATATCATCTTGTTCCATATCTTTCTGTCTTCTGCATCTTGCTCCGTCACACCCCTCACCTGCTTGTCCTCTCTCACCACATCCATAAACCTTCTCTTAGGCCTTCCTCTTTTCCTCTTCCCTGGCAGCTCTATCCTTAGCATCCTTCTCCCAATATACCCAGCATCTCTCCTCTGCACATGTCCAAATCAACACAATCTTGCCTCTCTGACTTTGTATCCCAACCATCCAACTTGAGCTGACCCTCTAATGTACTCATTTCTAATCATATCTATCATCGTCACACCCAGTGCAAATCTTAGCATCTTTAACTCTGCCACCTCCAGCCCTGTCTCCTGCTTTCTGGTGAGTGCCACCGTCTCCAACCCATATAACATAGCTGGTCTCAAAAAAATATGTTCAGACACTAGAAAATGAAACAAAGTTACCCAAGTGGATCAGAAAAACAAAAAACAAGGAAGAAAGCAAAAAAAATGTTATAAAGCTCCCAAAAGTAATTTCTTTTTTGAAATAACCTGCAGCTTGATACTAAATCATTTTGCAACTAATGCAATAGCCAAAGAGAAAAGAAGTCAACAGGATAATGCTGTGTCACTGTCAGAGTACCCACCACCACCATGTCATACACTTCTGGTGGTAATACTGAAAGCACTACCTCGTACCATCAGGGGTGAGCAAATTATGACCTGTGGCACAGGTACAACACAAACAGCCCTCACATCTTAATATTCCATACCTCATGAGGTGTCCTTAACAAAATAATGCTGCCGTGTGCCAGAGCAGGCATAGTAAGCTGCCAAGTGGTATCATTCAAACAAACCAAACTTTTGCCATAGGAACAGGGATAGTTTGCAGAGGCAAAAATGTCTGTGGTTTTAGTTGTGTTACTTGCTGTTGTCTTGAATGGTCATTTTTAAAAAATGAGTTTGTGCATGGTGATTTTATCAATTATGGATTTCATTGGTAACAGCACCTGGAAAGTGCAACTTTGGGTGTCACTGTGGCTCTGTGCATAAATTAGCGTAAAGAACACTTGTTTTACAAATGTGAATGAAGCAGGTTAAAAGCAGATCAACAGAAATTAATTATTCCTGTACTTGCCAGATATGCAACTCTAGTTGCCATCCTTCATCGCGAATTTATATTTTGATTTCAGGACTTTCAGGACAAATTTTCCAATTTTTTCATTTTCTTTTGCTGTTAATGTGGATAACGTGCCAAACGTTTTGCAGATGAAAGTAATTGAACTTCTGGGCAACAGAGAAATTCAAAATAAGCTTACCAAAGTTTCTTTTTTTGTGATTTCTACAGACTGCAAGTTGCTTAGTTTTTTTTTTTCCTAGGCTTTACAAACATACTGACATGGCATCATTGAGGCATCAGTTTCAATTGTACCCAGGTCTTTTAAGAAATTGAATTACTAAAAGCATGTATAGAAGCATACACTCACCTTTGCAATAAATTGTTGCAACATCCAGCATTTAATTTGGTATTAACCATTTGCACAGAAACAAGCAGCTTCATGTTAATGACCAGAACAATGGCATAAAATTACTGTTACTGATTAGTTTTTGAGCATTGCTCTTAATAGCTTTAAAAATTGTTTTATAATTCAAACCATTTTTAGAAGTTAATGTTCGAGATTAACACATATGTTAGTTTTCCTGAGTTCATAGACACACCTAGATTTTATGCACCCACTGGATAGTCATTATTAACAATTTGTCCCACTTCCATAAAAGTTTGCACACCTCTGATGATTAAGTACAGAGAAGTGTGATCAATGAAATATATGAGGGCCACATTCTTATTTTTGCCTCAGGCCCCCAAATCATTAAACCTACCTCTGATCCTGGCAGGTCTGGCTACAAGGCCATCCTTGACAATCGCACATTCATCATGCCCACACTCATGTGAAAGCATTATAAAGTGTGACAAGCTAACTTTTGACATGTGAAAGAAACATACTTGGAGATACAAGGAAAATGTGAGTACTCAACATAGACAGCGCTTGGGCCAGAATCTTGAGCCAGTCTTTTAAGTTAGAAATACTGCATCACTGAGTAGCCCATATTAAAACATATGTCCTTAGTAATAAAAAATGACAATATTCAATACACAGCAAAAAGTAAATACCTTAAGCATCAAAAGCAAACAACACCAGATTTATGAATATTTAGATGGTAATATTACTGGTTTGTATTATTTGTCCCTGATTCTTTTAGCATGAATTTTAGTTCTGAGATGTGATTCTGTCTATGTATTCTTATGCTAAATGCATAAACACTATACATCAGAAGGCAGAAACCAAAGACCTGCTCTACTTCTCTCATTCTTCTTCTTGTCTGTCTCTCTGTTAAGCACAAAGGAATGTCATGCAACAAGATTATTTTGTTTTACTTAAAAACTCCACAAGGTACTAAGTATTTCTAACACCCCTTATAGCTAGATGGCGGTCAAGAGCTGTGTTTAGCTAATCCTTTGCCAACCCCATGTCTGTGACTCAAAAAGGATGACGTTTCCAGCAATTCCACTGCAGAATGCAATATTTCATATTTAGTTTTTTGCATACAGTTGTGAATCTGTGATTTATTAAACCAGTAACTTAAACTATGCACATTATTCACCTTCACCGAGATTAATGCCAAATAAATCCAGTGCACTAAAATAACTTGTATTCTAACAAAACTGTTTGTGCTGATAAACCCCATTGAGGCATGTAAAATTATTGTTGTTTCATAAAGCTTCTGAAAATATAATAAACTACAAAAATCTGTTTTTATTGCAAGTGCAATAGTAGTTGAGGTTTATGCATCATGGTATGTTCAGATCATCTCTGATAATATTCCATAATTTCTCTGAATTTTACAAATTCATTATATCTGACATTATTAATGTAAAACTAGGAAACCACATGGCTCATTGCCTCTCATTAGTGCTGTGCTGTGAGTGGTCATGCTGGATATCATGAACACGCATCTTTCAAAAGCATGGTGGTGATCAATTTAGCTTCAGCCTTATGTCTTCCACCTGCGGTTGGTTGGCACCCTGCCCGGGATTGGTTCCTGCCTTGTGCCCTGTATTGTCTGGGATTGGCTCCAGCAGACCCCCTGTGACCCTGTGTTCGGATTCAGCAGGTTGGAAAATGGATGGATGGATGGATGTCTTCCACTCAAATTCCAGGACGCACTTGCAGTAACTGTTGTTAACGTCAGTTTTTAGTTTGAGGGAGAATTACAAAGTATTAGGGTGTACTCACACTGGCAATTCATTCAGTGCCCGAGTACTTTTGTCCACATGTAATGCTGCAAAGTCTAATTCGTTTGACTAGTGTAATCGCTTTGTGCTGGGCCAACTACTGTATATTGTGCCATTGCCCGATTGTAAAAGGTGGGCCTGAACGTGGTTCAGTAGCATTTATGAAACGTGCCTGAGCATGGAAAACAGAAATGATGTCAATGAGGTGACAAGTCAGATTGTACAATTCTCATATTATTTAATACCATTTGAGATAAAAAAAAGGTTTTTATTCTCAGCTTACACAAAAACATGAATTGTATTTGTCAACTGAATGCACACCTCAGTGTCACTAAATAGTTTGAGATATGTATTTTGAATAATGTATCCAGTTTTACGAACGTCAGTTTAAACACCCACATTTAATGAATTGTAAACAATAAAAATGCCTGATTTCAAAAATAACCCATTTACCCATCTATGAGTAAAAGACAAATGGAAAAATGTTTCCTTTAACAGTTTTTTTCTGAATGGCTGAGCCAGCAAAAAGTATGAAAATCACACAATCAAAACAAGACACAAATTTGGATGTGAGAATCAGTAGGCTTTGCGCCCTAGGAACCAAGTTACCTGAACTATTTTATAAAATTTCAGCAATTATTTACTGCTCTGATGCTGATCTTTCTGATCATAAAATAGGTCATTACAATAGCAATTGATAAGAAGAATTCATATTTAATTGCGGAGTTACAATATTTAAGGGTTCCTCTAGAGTGCCTCTTCCTCTTGCACAATTTTACTCAAAAACTAATCGTCATCCCATAACAGACTTAACTTTCAAATTTGGTATTTTTCAATCCAACCATTTGAGCTGTAGACACACAGACGCACACACAGACACACAGACACACACCCATCGAGATATAGATGTTTTCGGTAACATGGGACACTAACATGTCAAGATCTGTTCAAAACTCGAGATCGAAATTATTGACAAATATAAATCTTTTGCTCCTCCTCCATAGCCAATAGGTTATGGTGAGGGAGAGTACAAAGCAAAAAAGGCATCAAATTGTAGACACCATCCAATCAAGACTGGATCTAGAATCAATTTGAAGATAGTGATGAAATGGAGTATTAGGAAAGGTAGTGAAGGGGAGTATTTGCTCACATTGTTGCTTAGATGAGCAATTGAGAATGCACTCCAGGACATGCCTAGTTGCAACAAACCCATGAAATTGGGGAAAAAGTTCTGTTACATATAATGCTTTGGATCATAATATTATAAGCTCAAATCTACTACACTTTGATCGCCTGTTCTGCACTTGTGTTAGTTGGCAACAAGGTGGCCCACCCTAGTATATTTAAACAGTTGAGCTAGCTCCTAAACAATAAAAGCAATATATAATAGCTGTAGCAGCATATATGAAGGACATTTATAATGTGTGTAGCATCCCAAAGTCCAACACTGTCATGCTGATTGTGAGGGAGTGTACTGTAGATGCATGCATAAGTATGCATGTGTAAACAGAGGATTATAATCAGCAGACTACACCTGCCTACATCTGCCTGAAATGCAGGACAAGTAATCAGGGTCAATCAAAGAACACTGAGTATTGACACAGCTTCAGGCACCAAATTGCTATTCTTTGAAGTATGAGGCGGGGTATCTTACTTTAAATGGATATGAAAGCTTCCAAATAAGAGAAAACAGAATCAAGGCTCGATATACAAGGGTCAGTGGTGATCTGGCAGAAACAAAGATATTAATAGTGAAGTAAACTGACAGATTGTAAATGACTGTAAATGCAGAAACTATGACATGAGACTTTGATATAAACAGACTAAGACCCCATTCCTAAGTAACATGTTTCTGGGTTCCTTTTATTATATTTTCTTAATATCTTTTTTATTTTTATGTCTTTTACTGTTCTTTTTTTCAGCCTGGTGTGTTATTTCTTTAGTTTTCCCTGGTACAGGCTTAAAGATTAAATGATTGGCATTTGTTTTATGGGGATCAGCAGTGAGGCAAGTGGCAGCTGACAGAACCTGTCACAAAACAAATGAAATTAAAATCTTTAAAACAGACTTTTCCCATTGATTTTGTACACTATAGGAACAAGCCCACTCAAGTGATTTTCACTTTATTTTTGGTATTGTTTTCTATCTTCTAATTCATACTATAATTAAAACTGATTCTCTTCAAACAAAATAAGGAATATAAATGATTATTACTATATTTCAAATACATTTTTAATACAGGGCAATATTTGTGCTCATATATGATCTGTTTTATCCACCATAGAAGTTAAATGAATATTCCACCAAAAATGATATTTGTTTTTAAATGTTACTTGGCAGTTTTTAGTGGTGCCCGAGAAAAAAAAAAATTATTCACATGTTTGATGCAGAATGGACCTAACAACTCTAATGCTTTAAAGTAACTAGATGGTGACCAATAGTGGACAACAACAAACGATATCAAAACTTGCACAATCCATGGGGAAGTCATCCAGTTGTATAATGAAATTGTGGAAAATGCATGCATTTTTTGCTAAAATATTGTTAAATAATAATAAATAACATTTTGTTTCCCTGGTACCACCTAACTTGAAACTTGTATGGCTGAAGAGAGTGATACCAGTGACTGACCCTAGCACTGGTGATCCACATACTTGCTGGCCACTGCAAGTCATGACGATCTGCCCCTATAACAAATGGGTGACTCAAAAGGTAATATCTCAAAAAAGCAATAGCCCATTAAATCCCCAATGCTTATTTTTAAACTGTTGAGTACCTTGTCTCCCTAGGAAACAACTTATAGCTGGTATATACTGTACTGTAGAGCAGCAGCAAAGAAAAAAAAAAGAAATAATCTGGGGCGCAAGCGACCAATACTACTTTCCTACTACACCACCCTAAGTACAGAAACACACCATGCAGAGTTAAGTTAAAAAATGATTATTGGAAGAAATTACACATGCTTAACAAAAACCCCTATATACATATTATTGTGCTGCATACCTCTCCAAATACCTTCACCAGAAAGGGAAAACAATTCGTTCTGAAGTGAACCCGGGTTCAGCTGACATTTTCCTTGTTGGGTCAAATCTCTTTCCCTCTTGCCTCTTCCTTTTATGGCGTCTGCTTCTCTCTTGGCTCTGTGTTCCTTCTCTTCACCTTTTTCCCACCACCCATTTACATACTGTTGGCTCCTCCCCATACAGTCTGTTGGGCCCTCCAAATCAGGTGCTGTCCTCCCCATGTACCATTGGATGGCCTTACAAATTAAGCCATTCCACCATTCTCAGAAATGGGGAAAGGTACAAACTCATAGACACACGCAAGCATATTCCAGACAACCGTTAACAAGTCCACCAATTGAACTGGCGAAACACAAAACATGGTGGTTTTATATAGAGTAGTCAATAAGGGGCATGTTTTTTCGGGGCGGACACAAGAGTGAGTTTGGAGCTGGAGCCAGACACAAGGTCAGGCAGGATGACCGTCTGTAGCTCTGCAGAGGAAGCAGAAGAAGTGTTAGTGTGCATTGTCAACCCCTGGTCTAGTGTACTGTATAAGTAAGTTTAGTTAAGCCTATCAACTGTCTCCTATGCGCACATGTGTGAAAATGCATTTTGGGTGTCTGGTCTCACCCTCTCCCTGCAACATTACAGCCCACAGTGGCCTTCCTTATGCATCAGTTTGTAAATTAAAAGGTAAGGAAAAATCTTAACATTTCAAACCAGGTGAGTTACATATTACATTTTTCAAATCAAGAAATAGTGTATCCTAGGTACTATGCCTTCTTTCTGGTTATAACACATTTCCCTGGATTCACCAACAGACCTACTTGTTTAATGCAGGTAAAAGCATAAAAAATAAAGTACAGTAGATGGTCAGACCAGGAGTTACTGTATATTACAAAGTCGTCTATATAGAAGAGGGTAAACACTTAAGTTTGTTGAAATAGCCTATCCCTTAGCTTGCACAAAGCGAACTGGATACTAAAAAGACAGTAAGTCTACCAAAAATGTCACAAGCCAACTGCAGACCACATGGCCACAAGTAATCAGAACCAACCTGGGCCATAAGTATAAGTCAATAAAAAGATAGCAGATGCTGAAAAGAAGGGTTGTTTTGATTTCAAACCAGTTTTGTTAAAAATATCTACAGTTCTAGTAGTGAAAAATATATACAGTAAAAAAAGAAATAAATAAAAAATACAAAGAAAAAACAATTAACTCTAAATGTTTCACTAACAAAAACACAACAAAAAGAAAATGTTCCTAACCCTTAGGCTCTTATCCTTCTAAATTACAAAAAATAGGTAAAATGTCAGCACTTCAATAAAAAGACAAAAAAACGTTTAGCAGCCAAAAACAAATCAATACGATTTCTCCAACAAAAATAATCAAGAGCCTAACTTGGCTCTTGGAGTAATTTACTGCCACTAACTTACAGCCATTTGCTGAGCCACCAGACAATCTGTGTACTGGCAAACTCCTTTGGTGTACACTGCAATTTGGTCGATTCACCCTCAACAATGACAGTCTCTGCCTTTTATAAAGAGCAAAAAATGTCCTTGTCTACCTATCGGCCATCTGCTTCAGGTGCAACCAAAAGAAGGAAATGCTCACTAAACCTAATGCAGCACTGTGGTTTTCTTTCACACACAAAAAGAAAACTTAAAAAAAATGGAAACCAAAAAGCCACCTCGCCTCTCAACTCACTCATCCCACCTTCTTTAACCAGCCTCTCTGCAGAATCCAATTATTCCCAAAGAATAGAAAATGGTCAGAAAAGAACATCTATTAAGTAATAGTACAAGCATATATCTAAATACTATAATTGTCATTCAGCACCTGAGATTTAAAAACTCTGTAGTTAAACAGAAAAGCCTTTAAAGCTTAATAGCTACCCCAAAACGCAGAGTGACACATTTAGTTTCCCCCTCCCCATTTCATCTTCAATTAATATCAAACAGATTAATAATGATATTAAAAAATCTAAAAAAAAAATGTCTAAAGAGTGTATATATTGTATAGCCTAGCAGCTGACCCTATCTGACAAGGGCATTCCCAGCTGCCTTCTCTCCTGTCCTCACCCCACCTCACAATCCCATGTGCTGCTAAAAAAACACTTTTTCACAATTTCATCCTCTCCTAAGAAAAGATTCACAAAAACATGTTAACAAATTTCTTATCTGCAGTATATCTTGTAAAATAGGAATGAAAAAAAGACAGAGCTGCCCTTGCATCCTATGGATATTATATGCAAGAATGAAGCCCATTGAAGAGTGTAAATGTACAACTATAAGTTTATTAAATTACTATTGCAAAATATTTATTATCAGGACAAAACTTTCAATTAAAATTTTAAAATATTAACACGCTTTAGCATAGACAGCATTCGTGAGGTGGATTAACAAAGTTAAGGCATATCGTCATAGCCAAACACAGAAATGTAGTAAAGTGGAAAGTGCCAACAATATGCATAGCCCATGCAAATAATAATGGAATGTATATACAAGTACTAATATCACAGCAAACTTTACATTTATATTTATTTGCTTTGCAGATGGTTTTATGCAAAGCTACTTACAAAAGAGGTAAACATAATCGAGTAACATTAGGCTAGGGCCTATTTGTTCAGTAAGTGTAACAGGACAGGTAACAAAGGTTGATTGCCACAAGAGAAAAAATGTAATAACTAGTATATTAACAATCATAGATTAACAATTGATAAAGAAATTAATTGTAATGTAGTAAGAAATCAACCAACAACATGAAAGATCACAGAGCAAAAATATATTTATACTTCTTCTTTTTCTTAACAATCAATTAGACATACTGTATACTCACAAAACAGATGGGTCTTTAATTGCTTCTTAAATACATTGAGGGAGTCAGCAGTACGAATGGAAGTGGGTCGTCCATTCCACCAACTAGGAACTACACAGGAAAAGAGTCTGTATTGAGACTTGATACCACACAGAGGTGGCATCACCAGTTGCTGTTCACTGGTAGACCTGAGTGGGTGAGAAGGTGCATAACACCTCACCAGTATCTCCATATACACAGGTGCTGACACACTGACTACTCTGTAGGCAAGCATCAGGGATTTGAACTTTATGCCAATGTAGTGACCTGAAGTAAGGAGTGACAACCTGCCTGAAGTGAGTTACAGTAGTCCAGATGTGACCAAACCAAAGCCTGGACTAGAATGTGTGCTGCATACTCCATCAGATAAGGTCTGATCTTGCAGCTGAAACTCCAGCTGCCACATCATCTTCATGGGAAGTTTTAAAGTATTTCACAACAGAGCTTGCAGCAGCCATAGAGTGAGCACTAGAAGAGTCCTTACCAAATCTTCTTTTAATGTACATGCTGTTAATACTAGAACTCAGAAACAAAAAAGGATAGGAAAGGTTAAAATGTCGGGTCACAGAAGAGAGAAAGTTCAAGATCAGTGTAACAAAACTATCTTGCCCTGTAAGTCACATGATCACTACATTTCCCACTTATTTTAGTTTAATGCCTGGGACCTTATCAAAATCATAATATCATATGCACCTCCCTGATTGTATCTTTTTGTTGCCTCCTCTTAGAATTCTAATATACAGTATTAGTTATTAGTGAGATCTAATTTCTTCCATTAATTTACCCATGTTGCACATTAAGATTACTGGCATATACTTACTTGGATCTGCCAGATCAACTTTTTTATATAGCAGTATTTCCTAGCTTTTAATACTTAGGTATTTCTCCATTGTGTAGTGAATTTTTAAAATATGTATGATGATTTTACATTTGCACTCACTAATCGTCTTAAGCACTCCAGGTAAATTAATATACATTTCTGATTATTGTGGCCTCCTTGTTATTACTGAAATTTGAAGATGGTTCAATAGTGCCCCTATTTTCAAAAAACTAGCTTTAAGCTTACTCTCTAAAAAAGTTGTATACTCAATGCAGAACTTCAATCAAAACCAAAACCAAAAATCAGGAGTATTCTGTAAGACATTCATAACAGATCAGAAGAGTATGATACAAGTCATGTACTGTATATCAAAATATTGTTGCAAAGCTGGAAACTTGCCTAATTTCTTTTTTAATATGTATTTTGTAATCTTATGAGGTTATATTGCTTTCACACATTCATATTTTTGAGGGTGCAAGGCACCTGGTCAAATTTGGTTGCAGTGTGCCTGTTTTGTGTTGAGACCTGAATAAAAAGGGAGTATGACACCATGTGCTTATTTAGCGTAAATTAATAAATTTTGAGATCTATTGATATGTAGTATTCATTATTGCTACCTCCTTAAACTTTATTAGTCAGTGAGTGCAGAGTGTTACAGTATACGAAAATAAATCAACCGTTCATAAAAAAAACCCTTTTTCAGATTTTTTTCAGCCCAGGAACAATCCCTTTATAAAAGGGAAACAATAAAACCTTTTACATTTTAAAATTTCTTCTGTACATTTTAAAAAGCAGTTTTAATTTCTAGTTCTGTTTGTTTTTCTGATTGGACATTTTAGGAATATTTACCAGAAATGGGCATGACCTTTAATAGCATAATTTCTCAAGGTCAATGCGCGAGGTAGAGGCAGCTTAATGGGTTGGGGAGGGGGTCCTTTGATAGGCAATCCCTTGTAGTTTTCAGTCGGCAACATGCCTTGATCCGGTGCACACCGTGCTTTCACTGTTGAAGCCTTCTTCAAAAACAACAAATCCATCACTACGTAATGTGCTTTCCAACGCACTTCAGCATTCCTCCTAATGGTGACGTCTCAAATTGGAAAACAATTCTTTAGTGGGTGGCTGAATTTAAACAGACGGGTACAACATTAAACAGAAAATCTCCAGGCAGTCCGCGGACTGTACATATGCCTGAAAACATCCAAGCTGTAAGGGCATCAGTTTTGCAGGCTCCTAGACTTTCAGTGGGCAAACATGCTTCTGTCTTAGGCATTTCCAACATGTCTTTGAGGAGGATTTTGCATGAGAACCTTAATTTCCATTGTGTTAGATGTTCAGGGACCTTGCCCCACTGGGATGCCGGAAATACAGAAGTACCCGAAGAAGGGCAGTGTTTTCCCTGGGCCACAAGGGGGCAGCGCCCCAGGGTTGTAAGGGGCCCACTGAGATGGGGGATTCAACCTTATGCTCCACTGTGGCCACCGCCAGGAGGCGTCTGGATAGCCCTGGACTAGAGTATGCAGCACTTCTGCCACACACGGGAGTGCTGCCGGAAGGAGAACTGAATTCCCTTGCAGTGCTTCTGCCACACCCGGAAGGGCTGCTGGATGTTAATCAGGAAGCACCTGCGACACATCCTGGGACTGGATAAAAGGTGTCGACGTCACTCCAATCAGGGAGCCAGAGTCAGGTGGAAGAAGGACAGAGCTTGCCCGTGAGGAGTAGGAGGTGGCCTAAGAAGCAGTGAGGAATCAAGAGAGACTGTGTCTGTGGTGATTTGCACATTGTGTGTTGTCTTGGGGGGTAAGGGTTGTAAATAAAGGTGTGTGATTTAACACTAGAATTACCCACGAAAAAACTTGTAGATCCTTCCCACGTTAAAACGGTTTGCACCTCTCCGTCAGCGTCTTTTGTCCTTTAAATGTGTTGATAAGCAGCAAACAGCAAGCAGCCTGCTATCACCTCCCCCACCCCGCACAGTTGTCTCAGCTCAAGTCTGTTTACCTGTGTGTCAGTTGCTTAGAGTTGTATAGAGTGAAAAGTCAAGCAAAATGACACCTTTTATAATTACTATATCGTTATTTGGAACACTTGCATTTCATGTGTGTTCCGTGTCTACAATGATCTATGTAAACACATCGTTAAAACAGAAACGTTTTTCATGTTTTAGTAATAATTGACAAAATATAGACATGAAGTGTATAATGTGTGAAGCCTGAATTCCAAATATCAAAGAAACACTTTCACAAAAGGTACAAATATAACAGAACAAATGTGCTTCCAGTCAAAAATGTAACTGCAGAAAAACAACCCGTGTTAGGGTGCGACATTGACACGCAGTTGCTACGACAACTTCAGTGGCACAACGGTATCAACTGTTGACTGGTAATCAAAACTTCACGGGTTCAATCTCGATCAATGTCGCACCCTAACGCGGGTGCTTTTTCTGCAGTCATATTTTTGGATGGAAGCGCATTTGTTCTGTTATATTTGTAATATAACAATATAAAACAAATTTTTTGTAATCATTTGGATAACATACCATATTACAATATTATTAAAAAAATCAATGTTATTCATAAAATTATTCATCATAGTTATGCATTTTGGGCCAAATTTAACAGTAATAATAGGACAACTTAAGCGTAAAAATATTTAATGATAAACTGCTTACTTAAGATTTGTCAGTAACATTACACCTGTTAATGTTGAACATATTATTCATACTTTTAACACAAGTTGTTAATATTTTGAAAATTAAATGTGTGCACATATTCATGCAAAACCCCACACTCACTTTTATAAAGAACCCGTTCAGCTCATCACCCTAACTTGCATTTTTTTGTGTTGTGGGTAGTGAATGGAGTATCTGAGGACATCAAAAGAAAGTGCCATGTCCACAAACAAGGTGACTGAACTGGGAATCAGCCTGAGGTCCTTAGACCTGCTTTGCAATGGCATTGACCATGGCATCACCATGTCACCAAAATTATATCATTTATTTCAAAACATACCTGTATTCAGTTATCCATTTTATTCAAAAGAACATATAAATCACAAGGGTATAATCCAGTTGTTTGTATGCTGAAGAAAGATTTAGTTAGCTCAACATACAGCGAGTCATAGATAGATAGATTTGTATTTATTTATTTTACAAATACATAAATAGGTATACAGTATAAGTAAAAAATAAATAAATATACTTACTTGACAGTCACAATGAAGTATTATGCAGCTGCATTTCTGTTCATATAAAGGAGTTCCAGTAGTGTTTCTTAACACACTTCTGCTGAATGATTTGAAAGTCCTCAGTGTTAGTGTGTCAGAAAGAGGATGTGCGTATTGTTCATAATAGCACTCAGTGTTTTATTAATTCTTTCCTTTGCTACTACCTCCATAGCGTCCAGAGTACATCCTATAACTGAGCTTGCCCTTTGGCTTGTTTATTTAGTGGACCACTCATTAAATGATGTTACCATAGTTGACATAGGTGACAACTGAACTAGAAAGCCCTCAATGAACAGTTGATCATCATAACTACAGGACCACATTTAGTATTAACTACAGCATATTTGGTGAGCAAGTCAGAAATGATACACCTGTATGAAATTTGAAAATTCTGATTTACTTCTTGGCTTTTTTTTTCTGGTGTTGATTACAAGTAAGATGATGATGTTCTGTTTAAAAAAAAAGACAGTAGCTACAGAGCAAAAGCTGTCTAGACTAGGTGAGCTAAGGCACACTGATAGAACAATGAAGACAAGAACAAAGATCCATGCATTAACAAAAGAATTGTTCACACAGCACTATAATGAAAAATAAATCAAAGGTTACAACATCAATACATAGAACAGGTGATGTTTTAATCATTTTCATGTTTATAGAGTTATTTTTTTCACGTGTACATAGTACTGTGAAATTCTTGCATGTGCTAATGAACATATTGCCATTCTATGGGGCCATATTTATTACCTTACCTTAAAACTTTTGCTTAACAGGGGTGATTCTGTATATTTCTGCTTGTAGTGTATGAAGCCCTTATTTATGCATCCAGTAGCATTGTCGATTAATTTATACTCCATTCCCAATCTCCCACAATTTGTATATACTCTAAGCATACATTTGTACATTTGTTACACTTTGCTTGCTTAGATATCTCATGGGCCATAGGAGAAAAGACACAATTACTTTTAGAATATTATTAGTAACATGTTGTCATTCTTTGGGTTTGCATCATCCCCTCAATGAGCCATAGACATAACTGTTGCAGTTCAAACAAACATGTAATAAAAAGCTATAAAACAATCCAAAATTATGTTGCTTCTCTATCCATTAAACTCTTGGCAAAAGAACCTCATACTCCACTTCCTAGTCATACAGGTTTGTAAGTACCACTGACAGTCAAATTCATTTTTCTGAAAAATGTTTCTGATATTGGGAATAGAAATATCCAGAATATTTGTTGGAAATGTTTTTGAAGTTCTCAGTGTTTTTTGAACATTGGATGAATGTATAAAATCACTGGAGAGAAGATCAGCTGTTTCCTTTTGGCAATCTTTTTTCAGTTTTCTGAAATTAATAGAAGTCAATACTGTGTTTAGTTCTGTCAAGTGTACCCTGGTGTTCGTTTTATCATTCATATATTTGGACCATGACAGCAGAGTTTTGAGAAATGTTGTGCGACTCCTGAGCCTGATTTTTTCTTTCTCTTAATGTTATAGCATGTGTTTCTTTTTCTATCAGCCTACTGTGTTTCCAGATTGTTTTCTCATGCATTATGGTTTCTATAAAGACATTCACAGTTTGTAAGTGCTACATCTACCTGGATTTTTATCTGTGCACATTATTATTTCTTAACTATAAGATGCAGGAAATAGTGTGGGATTACAACTGCATCAATTAATATATTGCAGGAGTGGTGTTGGACCATAAGATGCTATGGTGTTAAGTGCACTCCAATAAATGTGCTTCTAGGTGCTGAAATAATGGATGGAGTCCCAGAACACATTATTCTGGGGCATTACTGTGGATGGAGGTCATTAGAGAAAAATAGAGGATTGACACCAGATTGCTTATATGTGGATATTCTGCTCATCATTTTAGTGTACAAGTTACCTAGAATTGGCCTGGGCCTTTAAAAGAGAATTAGAATCTACTATTGCAGGTAGCCCTCTGGCCCTTAGAGGGAGTTTTAGGAGTATGGGCCCTGGAGTTGTCAAACCAATTCCTGATTTAGGAGGTAATCTCTTTGTTAACACCAGGAATACTGTAACTCCTCATCAGAGTTTAAAAGCTCTAAGTTTAGAGTTAAGAAAATTAGTGGTAGCAAAAGTTCAACTAACGAGTGTAGGAAAAACTAAAGGAAACAACAACAACAACATTTATTTATATAGCACATTTTCATAAAAACAGTAGCTCAAATTGCTTTACATAATAAAGAATAGAAAAATAAAAGACACAATAAGAAAATAAAATAAGTCAACATTAATTAACATAGAATAAGAGTAAGGTCCAATGGCCAGGGGGGACAGAAAAAACAAAAACTCCAGACGGCTGGAGAAAAAATAAAATCTGTAGGGATTCCAGACCATGAGACCGCCCAGTCCCCTCTGGGCATTCTACCTAACATAAATGAAACAGTCCTCTTTGGATTTAGGGTTCTCACGGAAGGACTTAAAGGAAAGAGAGAGATGGTAGGAGGTATGAGAAGGAAGGGATTATTCAAAGTGTCATTTTGAAAGGCAAGTGGATCAACCACATTTCCTGACAGATAAGAAATATATTGGAGGACTCAGAGTTTCAACAGACTTGTGTGTTGTCCCTATAATTTTTACCCTTTTGCCTCTTGCACCCCATATCCTTCTATTATAATTTTTGTTACAATAAAATAGTGTTTTCTTGTATATATGTTGGCCTCCTTATTATTATTAGGGTTGAAGGTGAGCTCAGGGTCACCCACAGTCATTTTCAAAGAAACATTCTGAGAGAATGCACCAGTTGGTTCCTTTTTTATAGAAGGCATATTGCATTTATAGTTGCAGAGTTGGCCAATGTGTTTTAAAAAAAATTAAAATAGCAATTTGGGAAATAGTATGGTACTTAATTACTATTACCAGATGATACAGTAAGTTCTGAACAAGCAAACAAATTAATGAATGAAGAAACGGTCAAGTCAGAACATTTACACTAATAGGTACAAATTAATATATAAACACAGACTTGAAGAATTACAGACAATATTCCTGTTATTAAATGAATAATATATAGAAGTTAAAAAAATACAGTACATCTGCTCAGCAAATGTTAATAGAGTACTTGAAATTGTAATCAAGGTGAATTTTAATATTTAGAATTATTCAGAAATATCATTAGAAACCTTGAGTTTCATAGCTGATTCATTATCATGTAAATTACTTCTAACATTTACATTTTACATATTTAACTGATAGTCCATGTTGCATTATTGCAACTTTCTTTTATGCAGTCTAGACAGATTTTTAATTTTAGTGCATAATTCTTATGGTTCTGAAATGTTATTATTATAGAGGTTACATCACAGTAGTGCCATTTTATTTTTGTTTCTTATGTTGGGCATCAACATTGTGAGGTGTTGTTTTATGACAACTGAGTTATTTGACTGTTTAGTTAGACCAATGAGGCTACACTTGACACCATTACATTGTGAGTATTTAAGATGGGTGCATGGTAATCCAGACCTCTACATGGAAAGAACTCCTTAAAAGTTAATCTGTGGTTATTTAATTACTAGGGAAAATCTGACAGGTTTAGAACTTCTTGCATGCCTTTTTTTTGATTATGTTGAATGTTTTTGGGTTTTGACAATTATTTTTGTTACTTCGCTTCTCAGTATTTCAACATAAACGTGTTCCCTGACAATGTTTCCACCTGCTCCTTTGAAGACTTTTTGTCTATTGGTCATTATTTTTTGACTATGCCTTTAGGCATTCTCTCTCTCTCTCTCTCTCTCTTTCTATTGAAGAGGTATCCTATTCAACAGGATTGGGAAGTTTATTCCTGATACTTTCCATTAGCAAATCATAGTTAATGAATTGTGAAATGCAGTTCTTTAGAATACCTCAAAATTATTCAGTCTTCTCTCTGACTGCCTAAATTTGCAGGACTTGACAGTTTTCATCTGTTCCAGTTGGCCAATGTGCATCATGAGCATGTTTGATTCCTCCAGTTGAGCGCACATTCATTTTATGCTCTGTATTAACTACTAAGTGTTTCCTCAGTTTTACCCCAGGTCAATTATCAGCTTGCTCGAGTCAGAGTCATTCAATATATGATCTTCCATGCAATGTTCTGGTGGTGTAACATAGCCGGTGTTGGTGCAGGGGTGACACTTGGTATGTGTGTTGGATTTACAGGTGAAGATTGTTTTACTTTGTGGCATGAATATGATGTGATGACTTCTCATTCTTAGCCTCGTTTTAAGTCTCACTGAGAACTACAGCAGACAAGCTCAGCTGGTTAAGAAGTGTTTTCTCTTCATTAATCTATGATAGGCCATGTTGCATCACTGACTTTCTCCTCATAATTCAGTGTATATTTAGAGATCATTTCCTGTTCTTTAAGGTCTTTCTAATTCCCTTTAATTTTTTTTAATACTGTGTTCTGTATATTTTCAGCAATCCAACCGGGATTTAGAATAAAGAAAATCCCATACATATTAAAAAACATCCATGAAAGACAGCTGTGCTGCTGGTAGAGCATTATCTCAGGTGACCATCTCCAACAGCAGACAAAACGTTTTAATTAATAATACTAATTTTCACATAATGGATATCTCATTCATAGATTATTTTCTAACATAGTTGATCCTATTATTGATGTTCCTCCAGCTGTTATTCATTAAGGATATTAATTGATGCAAACTTTAGTACAGGTTACTGTTGTATATTAGACAACATTTTTGGTCGAATTAACCAGAGCAACATAAAATGAATATTGCTTATGTTTTTTAAGGAATTTGTACAATGGTCAGTTGATTTTCTTAACCTGCTTAATCAAAGTCCATGGGTTGCCTAAGCTTATGCACCATACATAAGATAATAATCAACAATATATGGGTCACTAATCATGCATATTTATGGAATCATACAGAAACAGTTTAAAGCTAATTCACCTAATATGTAGTGTTTTGGGGGTAGGAGGAAACTGGTATGCATAGACTAAGGAAACAACAGAAGGTACAAACACAATGGTTAGTCTGACAACAGAACCAAGCTTTGTTAATTATATTTTAAAACAGCTGCTACATATTAAAATCATTAAAAAAAACTGTCTTATTCTGTTTCTTTTCTTGCATGTGCTCTGACACATCATGACACAGTATAAGAAACAAAAAGAAGACAAGCAGAATTCTTTTGATGTGTACTATGTATCGTGTTTTTATCATTCATTGTCTTTGTAGAAATGTCTTTGAAGTGATCTGCTTCAAAAATCTTCCTAAAAAATCCTGCAACTGATACTAAAGTTGCAAAGTAATTCTACACTATTTTTAAAGTGGTGCTTTTGGTTGATAGGCAACTACTATATTGTATTATTCAAGTACATCTTGTTAATTAGATAGATACTTTATTAATCCAGAAGGGAAGTTCACATACTCCAGCAGCAGCATAGTGATAAAAAACAATATTAAATTAAAGAGTGATAAAAATGCAGGTAAAACAGACAATAACTTAGAGATGTTACGTTTTACCCCCCACCCCACCCCCCCCGGGTGGAATTGAAGACTCGCATAGTGTGGGGGAGGAACGATCTCCTCAGTCTGTCAGTGGAGCAGGACAGTGACAGCAGTCTGTCGCTAAAGTTACTCCTCTGTCTGGAGATGATACTGTTCTGTGGATGCAGTGGATTCTCCATGATTGACAGGAGCCTGCTCAGCGCCCGTCGCTCTGCCACAGATCTCAAACTGTCCAGCTCCATGCCTACAATAGAGCCTGCCTTTCTCACCAGTTTGTCCAGGTGTGAGGCGTCTTTCTTCTTTATGCTGCCTCCCCAGCATAGCACCGCGTAGAAGAGGGCACTTGCCACAACCATCTGATAGAATATTTGCAGCATCTTATTGCAGATGGTGAAGGACGCCAGCCTTCTAAGGAAATATAGTTGGCTCTGTCCTCTCTTGCACAGAGCATTAGTATTTGCAGTCAAGTCCAATTTATAATCCAGCTGCACTCCCAGGTATTTATAGGTCTGTACCCTCTGCACACAGTCACCTCTGATCATCACGGGGTCCATGAGGGACCTGGGTCTCCTAAAATCCACCACCAGCTCCTTGGTTTTGCTGGTGTTCAGGTGTAAGTGGTTTGAGTCGCACCATTTAACAAAGTCCTTGATTAGGTTCCTATACTCCTCCTCCTGCCCACTCCTGATATAGCCCACGATAGCAGTGTCGTCGGCGAACTTTTGCACGTGGCAGGACTCCGAGTTGTATTGGAAGTCCAATGTATATAGGCTGAACAGGACCGGAGAAAGTACAGTCCTCTGCAGCGCTCCTGTATTGCTGACCACAATGTCAGGCCTGCAATTCCCAAGACGCATATACTGAAGTCTGTCTGTAAGATAGTCCATGATCCATGCCACTAGGTATGAATCTACTCCTATCTCTGTCAGCTTGTCCCTAAGGAGCAAAGGTTAGATGGTGTTGACGGTGCTAGAGAAGTCCAGAAACATAATTCTTACAGCACCACTGCCTCTATCCAAGTGGGAGAGTGATCGGTGTAACATATAGATGATGGCATCCTCCGCTCCCACCTTCTCCTGGTATTCAAACTGCAGAGGGTCGAGGGCGTAGCAGACCTTTGGCCTCAGGTGGTGAAGCAGCAGCTGCCCCATGGTCTTCATCACATGTGACATCAGAGTGACATGCTGGAAGTCATTCAGCTCCCTAGGACATGATACCTTTGGGACTGGGGTGATGCACGATGTTTTCCAAATTATAATTAAATATTAAATAGAATGCAATTAAATATTTCATTTAAGTAAGCTTTTTAGTAAGCTACTTATAGCTACACATTATCAAAAGCTTAATCAAAAGGCTCCTGAAAAAATAGATTATATTGGTGAAACAATTGTGACATGCTAAAGACTATCTTCTAAACTCAGTTTTTTTTTCACTGTACATGTGGTTGTTTAGCATTCAATTATATAAATGCTTCTTTCTCTCATCTACTTTTTCAGTGTCTTGTCTGTTATTCCTTTCATTTACTTTTTTTCATTTTATGCATAAAATAAAAAAAGCTACCACCATAATTACTCTGTTTTGTTCCCGTACTATAGTATATACTAAAATTAATGTAAAACTTTTACGTTACTGTATGCTACTCTCTCACACTGAAAGTTTCTTAAAGCACCAGTGAAAGAAATCCATCAATTCATTTTCTATAGTAGCATAATTCAATTTTGTTTTTGCACTATTGTCAATGTCAATGTCAATTTATTTATATAGCACATTTAAAACAACATAGTAATGCTGCGGCCAAAGTGCTTTACAATAATAGAATAAAAGAAAAAACAATAAATAATAAAACATAAATAGTAATAAAATATATGAACATAAAATAAGATAGATAATAAATAGAAATAATGTTATATGATCTCAAAGAGGAAAACCATCAGTATTACTGAAGGTCACTGAATGCAAGTGAAAAGAAGTGAGTTTTTAATCTTGTTTTGAACTGTTCAATTGTAGATGACTCCTTTATATGATGAGGTAGAGAGTTCCACAGGCGAGGGGCAGCAGCTGCAAAGGCCCTGTCCCCCTTGGTTTTACATTTGCAACGAGGGACAACAAGAGACAACTGACCAGAAGATCTAAGCACTCTAGATGGCTGCTGTAAAACACACAATTCGGATAAATAGGCAGGAGCAAGGCCATGTAACGATTTAAAAACTAGCAGCAAGATTTTAAAATCAGTTCGAAAACTGACAGGCAGTGTAAAGAAGCTAATATTGGAGAAACAGAGTCATACTTTCTTGCCCCACCAGAAAGCGAGCGGCAGCATTTTGGACCAACTGTAACCTGTGTATCAGAGATTTGCTAATCCCAGAATACAGCGAATGGCAATAATCGAGGCGAGAAAAAATAAAGGCATGAGTAGCTTTCTCAAGTTCTTTAGAAGATAAAAAAGGCTTTATCTTACCTAATAGTCGAAGTTGGAAAAAGCAACTCTTGACTACAGAATTTACTTGTTTCTCAAAAGAGAGGTTACTATCAAAGGTAACACCAAGATTGCGGACTTGAGGTTTGGAAAAGGCAGAGAAAGAGCCGATAAGTCCAAGACCAATTTATTTTTTAGCTGGTGGACCCACAATAAGTACCTCCGTTTTATTTTGATTTAGATCAAGAAAATTATTGGCCATCCAGGATCTTAGTTCAGACAGACAGTTGTGGAGTTGATTTGTTGCAGAGTTGCAGACGGGAATATAAACCTGAGTATCATCAGCATAGCAGTGAAAAGAAATGTTAAATTTCCTAAAAATCGCTCCAATAGGGTGAAGGTATATAGAGAATAAAATAGGACCTAAAATGGATCCCTGAGGAACACCATATTTAAGAGGAACAGTAGATGAAAAAGAGGAATTTAAAGTCACTGAAAAATATCTACCAGTTAAATATGACCTGAACCACTTAAGAGCAGCCCCTTTAAACCCAACAAAATGTTCAAGCTGCATCAGCAATATTTCATGGTCAATAGTGTCAAAGGCAGCGGGCAAGTCAAGGAGGACAAGGACTGCCGCATCACCTGAGTCAGTAATAAGAGAGATGTCGTTGAACACTTTCAGGAGTGCAGTTTCAACACCATGATAACGCCTAAAACCAGATTGGTAGGTCTCAAATAAATTATTGGAGTTAAGGTGATCGACAAATTGATTATAAATAATTTTTTCTAGTATTTTAGCCAGAAATGGGACCTGGGAAATTGGACGAAAGTTGGTTAAAACTCCAGGATCTAATCCTGCCTTTTTTAGATGGGGACAGACTGCAGCCTGTTTAAAAAATGAGGGCACAACCCCCGAATTAATAGAATCATTTATAATGGCTAGTAAAGATGGGGCCAACACATCAACGGCATCCACTAAGAGATGTGGTGGTACAATATCGAGAGGGCTGGAAGCTGGTTTAAGGGTGTCAATTGTTCTTTTTAGCATTGAAAGTGAGACTTGATCAAAGGAATCTAGAACAATGTCATGATTAACATTAGGAAGTTCATAGCCAGTTTGAACAATGCCACAGCGTATAGTATCTATTTTACTGACAAAGAATGATAGAAACTGCTCATATGAATGAACAGTGCTATTTAATCCCATCGACGAATGAGGGTGAATGGCCGCATTAATTGAATTAAATAAAACCCTAGGATTGTTTGAATGGCGAGATACTAAATCGACAAAGAAGTCATGTTTCGATTTCTTAACTTCAGCCTGGAAATTGAAAAGAGAAGTCCTGAAAATCTGTTTAGAGATAGTCAGTCCATCTTTTTTCCAACGGCGTTCAGCAGTTTGACAGGCGTGGCGCAGTGATCGCGTAGTTTCATTTAGCCAGGGAGCAGGTCTTACCTTATTACTGCGTATCTTGGGCGGAGCAATTGCGTCTAAAACCGTTTCACAGGAGGAATTAAATTTTACGACAGAGTCATCGATATTTCATTTTTTTGGTCATGCATATAAAGACTAGAGAAAATGGTTTTAAAATCAGATATAATGGAACAATTTAAAAAGTGCAAGCAGCGTGGTGGACGGCTATTAGTCGGGAGATCAACAGTAATATGCAGATCCATCATTACAGAAAAGTGATCAGTGAAAGAAACATCACATAAATCAATAATATTCACTGAAATATCACGAGTAAAAATGAGATCAAGGGTGTGACCGAGAGAGTGAGTTGGCATATTAATATGCTGTATAAAATCAAATGAGTCCAATAGTGATAAAAAGTCTTTGACCAAAGGTTTCGATTGACAACAAATTGCATGCAAACTTGGGTTGCGAATTATAGTTTCCAATTTCATTTTAAAATTGTATGTGGCCTGGTGATAGATATGAAACTGTAAATACAGATTTGGACTGAACAGTATCTTGTCAAAATTTTACTTTGATGAAACAAGGTTGTGTTTAGCTACCCTTCAGATATATCTGTAAACATCTGTGATATTGGAAAAAAGAGCATGAATCCTAACAATCAGTTAAAGCAAACAGATAAAACAACTACAGACCTGTATAAGGCTATGCAATTTCTTTTTTAATTTTTACTTTTTCAGTATTGGGAGTGCCTTACATATATTTTTGTTAATAACAGCAAATATACACAAAATATTGTACTGATAATTCTTTTTGTGTTTTGTGATGGTTAACATTATACTGTATATATACTTTGGAAATAAATGTTTACAAGCTGCCAACACCTCCTCCTTGAACCGTCACCTTATTGTGGTGGAGGGGTTTGCGTGTCCCAATGATCCTAGGAGCTATGTTGTCCGGGGCTTTATGCCCCTGGTAGGGCCACCCAAGGCAAACTGGTCCTAGGTGAGGGATGAGACAAAGAGCGGTTCAATAAACCTCCAATGAAAATAAAACTTGGACGACGTTTTCCCTTGCCCGACGCTGGTCACCGGGCCCCTCTGGAG